>NW_019396996.1:1002-62524 GCF_000591075.1 Eurytemora carolleeae | reverse complement strand
GGGGCGTGGGGTTATCTCTACGCCCCCCCACCTTCCCTTCACCCCTCTCTTACCTGTGTTTGGTGTCCCATGATATTAGGCATCCCTGTACTCTTGTACCCCAACCTGCTGCACACATCCACCTTGATCGCCTCACATTTCAACTCCAAGCACAGACACGGAGTCGTCAAAATAAATAAATACAAGAAAATCTTCATAATTGTTCTTTTAATCTCACACAATAATATTATTTAATATTTAGCCCATTGTTATGTTTCTTTTTCCTGAAAATATAATTTAGAGAAACTAATTAAATAATAATATAATTTAAGCCAATCTGATCCTTCACAGCAATTCCAGCTATAATACGTAAATTTAAAGCAAAAACTTATGTGTCCACTAAGTCCCAAAATAAATTTATTTGACGTATAAACAATTTTCTACTTTGTTTAGATGAAAAATAAACAAATATGCGCAATTGCCCCGTAATATTCTGTCGGAGATTGAAGACGAGTCTACGCTGATGAAATAAATAAAATATAGACTCTACGCAAAAATAAAATAGTCGAAGCCGTTATTCAATGTCGTCTTTTAAGAAAATAATTTTGTGTAAAGCTTTAAAGTTTTAAAGTAAAAGTACATATGAACTTAAGACGACGACATTAATTTTTAGCTTAAATATATTCACAATTCCTAGAAAGAAGAAATAGATTTTTACCAATATTAATATGTGTCATTTCTCTAAAGTACAATTATAAATGATTTGGCAATTTTTTTGTGTCATGTTAAAAATTGCATTTCAACATTGATTCAGAACAAACTTATTTTTTCTTATTTTTGTCAAAGGGCAGTCACAGAATGAGGGGGTACCTTCACACTCCGGCCCTGGCCGCAACGCCCCCTGAAATTTTTGAGGTTAAAATTTTTTAAAAAGTGATTTAATTAGTTACTAACATTTGTTTTGCTATAACAAAATCAAATACACACATGTTGTCTTTTTGTACCATAATTTTCTGGTTCTCACTGTGGCAAAATATCAAATTTTGATTAAACGAACCGATCACAATTTTAACCAAAAAAAGTTTCCATTTTAATATTCATCCAATTTGTAAACAAATGAAAATGTGACATAAATTCTTGATTAGTAGCTTAACCACAAGAAACTTTAAAATTTGAAAACTGTTGAAACAAGTGCCACTCGGGCCTCGATTATTTTTAAATCGACAGAGATATTTATTTCTTCTATCTGCTGCATAAATTTGTAAGTCACAGTTAAAATGATTGATTTTTATATGAAAAAGCAACTCCGCTGCACGCAATTCCGCGAATATTTAATTGCTACCTTGTTTACAATTATAGCGCAATTGCGCGCGCAATGAAATGGCGCAAGTGGAAGAAACCATTTGGCGCAATTCCGCAAACGAAATTTCGCTGCAGTGTACTTCGATTTACATGTATGAGCAGTGTGTATTGTAGGATTTAATTAAAATTCTGTTCAAATTCTTCTAAATTATTTGCATCCGCACCTGTTCCTCTTCTTGCTCTTTAGAATATTCTCCCCCTCCCCATTTCCCTTCATGCCTTCCCCCCTCTCCTCCTTCAAGAACCCCGCTCCCGGCCTTCATGCCCCTCCTCCTACATTCACCCCACCCCCTCTTCTCACTTTCTAAGTAATCAGTTTTGATTATTTTTATTTGTTTAAAATGCATTTTCAAAAATATTTAATTTTGACAGTTTTTCTGATTAAAATTTTTCTTAACCTTACTTGGGGCCACAAAAATTTGGGATCTATCGTTTCAGTCGTTTTGGTTTAAAACGACGAACAAACAAACAGACACCAGGGACAGACAAACAATACAGAAAAGCAACTTTTTGTTGTACAAAGTTTTTATTATTTCACAACAAACATAAAAATCACTCGTGTATGATAAAACCGATGAAAATTTATGTTGGAAAGTAAAAAATCTTTGATTTGTTTAGCTTTTAGAATTGGTAAAATTCTAGATTTCAACCTTATCAATTTATAATTGTATTTACACGATAACATCGCAAAAAATTTTTGTGTTGAATCTAAATTAACAATCATGTAAACTGTAGATACTTAAATAAATATCTAGATCTTAAAGTTTAGCTTTTAGAAAAATTTGCTGAGAATTTTTAAATTGTTAGAGTCCATAAAATGGCCACTTAAAACCAATATTTTAATTGATTTTTGTTTAAATAGATAAAAAAAGTTAGATTCCAACTTACTCTGTAAACATACAAAATGCGAGTATTTTAACGAACAAGCATAATTAGCTTTGTTTTTAGAAGAAAATGTAAACAAATTTAAAGTGACCCTTTCATTTAAAAATAGGTCTAATTAACGATTCACAACGGTTTCCTTCAAATATAACGATAATTTTGTTTTTTTAAACATCCGGCCGTGTTTTATGCGGTTAAGAATTGAATTATCTTTAAGTTACCCTGGTCTAATATTGTGGGGTTGACTCTGATATAAATAGAGATGGGTAATAGTTAGATTCCTTTTACAGAAGCTTTTAATATTTTTAGACTTATAAAAGGTTTTACGCCAATGTAATTCTAAGAAGGGTCCAGCGATTTAAAATTGTATTCTGTAGAAGTTTGCTTTTATCAAACATGCAAATTTGTTATCCTATGTGAAAATATAAGGCAAAAACGAACCAAAAACTATCGTTTTAAAAATCCAAAATGATCGTTTCAAAACGATCGTTTTTTTGCCTTATGTTTTTTAGAGAAAAAATGTTGCATGTTTAAAGTTTTAAAATGTTGGAACCTTCATCACAAATGTCGTAAAAAGTCTAAAAGTTTTTGTAAAACAAATCTAGCCATTGCCCATCTCTAAATATAAGATATTAGGCTAAAACTATAGATTTATAACAAAACAAATCTAAGAACACCATGAACCGTGTTTTCAAGATTTAGGGTTTTTTGTTCACAATAACCCTGAGACAGAGGCCCAAAGGAGTACCGCGCAGGCAGTGTTGAATAACAAGACAGAGAGAAAGCATGTGCGTAATTTTTGAACATGTTGTGACATTTAAGAATTTAGTAAAGTATGAAACTGAAGTTATTATCTTGAAATCAAATATTTATTTTGAAACTAAATAAAAAAAATCAAATCACAGAAAATTTATTTTTAACAGAGTGCATTAATAGCATTAATAGCCGGGTCAAAATGATTTTCTATACAATTGTTTATTTTAAACATTTTTTTTTACGAAATATGTCAAATTTTGACCTTGACAAAAGTTATATCCAAAAAATGAGCCCAAAACTATCCAAAAATGATGCAAAAACAAACGTGGTGAAACGATTGTTTTTGCATCATTTTGATAAAAATTTAAGATATTGCAAAGTTAATGAAAGCAAACTTTAACATAATAACGGTTTGAAATCTTGAAGTTTTGTATATTTTTTTTAACATTTCCAACCGGTAAACAACAAAAATTAATATTGAGTAAAATTGCTTTATTGCGTGATTAACGTGAAAAGTTAAGGCTTGCATTTTTGGGACGCAAAATAAATGTTACGTATATAATATCAAGATTTGGAAAAATTCAAATTTGAAAACTATTTTGATAAATACAAAACATGGCTAAATACGTGCGTATAGATAGTGGCGTTTGTTTATGAGAGGGGGGGGGTATATGACCTTACCCCCCCAGCCCCCCTTAGTTATTAAGAAGGGTAAAATAAAAGCTCCCCACCACCAAAAAAGCACGAACTCTGAAATCTCATGCAAAAGCCATTTACGCAAGGACAGTATACATTTTTTTTACATCTTCTACAACATATCTATATTAACCTAACATCAAAATTTGTATAATAATACTGTCGATGGTATTAAATTAAAAAAATTACAGTAAAACTAAAATAAGATGTTTTTGTTTAAGAAAACTCAGAATTAAGAATAGAACGGAACTCAAAAAAACTTATAAATCTTATTTTGTTTAAAGGTAATTTGATCTCTGTTTTTAATGATAATTACTACACAATATATACATAACACGTCTAATAAACTTGGAAATTAGTAGACAAGATATTACAAGTTTTAAAACTGAGTATTATTTTTTTGCTTTTTTCTCTATAATGTATATGACACATTTATTAAAAAAAAATGGTTGGATTTTAAAGGAATTTAATCAAACTAGGCTCTTCGCGCCCATCTCTTCTATTTAAATTGTGAACATGTTCTTTTTTTTACATTTTAAAACAAAGAAGAAAAAAATTTGCGGATTTTCAAGAATTCCTTGTGGTCACGTGATGTCCCACAAAAAATGTGGGCCCAATCGGTTCAGCCGTTTTGACGTTTATTGGATACAAACAAACAGACAGACAAGCCAAATTTATATATAGATTAGAAAATCATTGATTCTCAGAGTATTTCTTTGTAAATATTAATATTATGAAGAAGTCAAATTTTTTTCTTTCAATTTTCTAAAAACATTTTAAAAATGAGTTTTAACAGATGCAAATACATAAATGAAGTTTCAATTACATGAAGTTTGAGAAATACTTTAATTATTTCGTCATAACGCATTGTTTCGCCTTGTCATAATTACACTTTCAGCTTTATTTTTTTATGTAAAAAAGCTGAAGAGACTGTATATTAATTCTAAAGTGTGCTATTAACGATTAACACGAATTTCTTTTTAAA
Organism: Eurytemora carolleeae; assembly: GCF_000591075.1. NCBI lineage: Eukaryota > Metazoa > Arthropoda > Copepoda > Calanoida > Temoridae > Eurytemora > Eurytemora carolleeae. The sequence continues at coordinate 57,864 of NW_019396996.1, read as the reverse complement.
GTTACTTTGATGGTCAATTTACAGTAATCTTAGTTGAAATACTTTTTTTCTAATTAGATGTTTTTAGAGAACCTTTCGGAAACTTTTTTAAATTCGATTTAAAAAAATTCCACGGACAACGCCAGGTACTTCAACTAATATATATATATACTAGCTTGGGAAGCCAGCTTGCACAGGGTACTCATAGTTACTCACGCCGTTCAACCGCACTTGACCGATTTTACCGATAAACTAACTTTTCACTGTAAAAGTACACCCACTCAACTTAGAATCTTACAACCATAAGCTAAGAAAATTCTCACTGGCCTCCCTAGTTCTCAAACCAAAATTTGAGGCAAATCGGCCCAGGGGTTCCTGAGTTATGATCGGACAAATAAACTATATTGCAACTATATATATTACGTAGTTTTTTTATAAGAAAATAATCTTAAAGAAGCAAAAAAAACAATACTTTAAAAAGATCAATATTTAAAAATTTGTAGGGCAACAACTTGGAGTCTCTGCCATGGTACAATGGCAGGCGTTTATATCAATACAATGAAGACGACTTTTATTTTAAGTTTTAATTTATAACAAGCATTTTTTAAATTATAATTTTACAAGAAGCTGTTGCAATTGACAACTTTCGCTTGTTGTATCCATGCTAATTGAAAGCTTGGTACTTGGTAGAAATCTAAATTGAAATCAAAAGTCGTCTTTATTGTATTGATATATACGACGACGACTGTACAATGTTAGGGGTCTATATTCCTATTAAATGAACAGCTTGTGATTGTTTACATATATGTTTGTCTCTATGTATTTCCACCGGACAAAACAGAACTTTTTCAGAAGTATTTTTGATTTAAAATTCTTGTGGGAAGAATATTTTCTTTAAAAGTAAGTTAAGCATATGTTTACAAACAGTACACACTATACTGCATAAAGTACGCTGCTTAACATAAAGTAAGTTTAGCATATGTTTACAAACAGTACACACTATACTGCATAAAGTACGCTGCTTAACATAAAGCAAGTTTAGCATATGTTTACAAACAGTACACACTATACTGCATAAAGTACGCTGCTTAACATAAAAGGCAAGGTTATAATGCAATGAAAGTTAATTATAGTTGCGTATTCTCTGTGTACATATTGAAACCAGGTTCTCTCTGGGCGGAATTTGTAAACAAGAATAGATGCATCAATATTCGTTTAGTATCCGAGGAGGTTAAAAGCATTAAATTTTGATAATTTTGATAATTCACATAATAGTTTCCTTTGACCAGAATATTTCATTTATTTTTTTATGTGAAATATGGATTCCATATTAGGCTTTGAGCCTTTGACATCCTTCTTGTGTTTACATTACTGCCCAGAGACAGAACGCTGCATGGAACGAAAGATGCATACACCTCTGAAGTAAATTTCCTTGCATTATAACCTTGATATAAGGAAGGACAAGTTTAAACTTCTAAGGTAGTAGAATCATCTGACTACATGTATGCTGTACAGTGTTATACATACAGTGCAGAAAAGAAAGTTGTCATCATTGTCGTGATATAAACGCCTAACACTTTAATTTAAAATTATCAATATATGATTTAATGAATTAGATAATTACTGTAAAAAAAAACACCAGTTGGCAAATGAAATATTTGGTAGACATCTAATAGACTAATATTCAATCAATCAATTGATTCATCAACCAGTCAATAAATGTATTGATCAACCAATCAATCTATTCGTTGATCCATTATCCTGGTCCCATGAGTTTATCTTTGGCACAGTCAGGACAAATAATATCTTCTCCATCAGTTATAAATCCTAAAGTATTCAATCAATTAACCCTAATTCAATCAACCAATCAATCCATCAATCAATCAATCCTTCGTGATTCATATATAAATTAATTCTTCATCAAGAAAAATGATCCATTCTGCATCAAAGTAAAATATCTATTCTTAATTAAAGCAAAAAATCAATTCTTTTAAGAAAGCAATTCGTTACCAATTTTAGCAATCAATCCTTCAACCAACTCCAAAACCATATTATAAAAAGACAAAATTTATTAAAAAAATTTATTTCAAACTTCACAAAAAAACTTGTTGAGACAAACAGCAACACCATAAACCCAAAATCTAAGAATATTCAACAAAGCAACTGAGCACTTGTCTTGACCCCAATCTCTGTTATAAACAAAATTTCAGTTTGAAACATCAAAATTCAAAGGTCTTTGACATCAAGTTGCATTTGCATACATTATGAGGATCAGAACATTACAATTTGTTGGGGAAAGCATTCAAGAATGTTTAAGTTCTTCTCAATAGTTCTTTGTAAGAGTACATAAGGTTAAAAACATGTAGAATTCTAATCTAACAATGAATTAACTTTTGTTTGACGTGAAGAGTAATTAATTTATTTTAGCTTAATTTCTTTACCTTTGCCCGCCATTGATTTCTGACAGAGAGCGCAGATAAAACACATGGAGTGCCAGTGCCTTCCCTCAAAGGAGATAAACCTAAAATAAAGTATAACAGTAGTGGGAAAATATAAATTTTTATTTGATTTTAAATCATATTCTATTTCAGACATATAGGATTTTTTTAATCCATCGGGAGATGGGTTTATTGAAAATTATGTTTAGAAACAGAAGAAGTATCTCAAAATTCAAGCAAAACCGGTGTACATTTGAATATCCGAGCTGGGCCAACTTTTGGTGTCTTGGTTTGGACTGTCCCGACTGGTCATACTGTCTTCAGGCTGCTATAATAATTGAATTTGCATTTACTGAAGGGATAAAGGAAAATGAATTGATACCGAGCTAATGCTAAAGGGAAAGGGTTCGTATAAACCTGAACACCATTCTATTGTATTCAAACACTCCCACTAAAGTAATAATTTTTATCCCCTTCTTGTGTGAAAGATAATCTGATAAATATTTACCAAGAATTAATTACCAAGAATTAATTACTAAACCAAATATGAAGACAATGGGCTCTTTGTAATCATCTACTACTTCATTAAAAATATAAAAGTACAATAGGATTATTCACCTAAAAAACATAATTATACCCTAATTTTCAAAATCAGGATTATACCAATAAAAATTTCTCTGAAATATTTTGTTAAAAATCCCGTTTTTAGTAAATTACCCCATTTTCTTACGATGCAAATTAATCGAAGGAATGATGAAATATAATCTGTTCAGTTTATAAAATTTAACTATTTATTAAACTTATTAAACAAAATGCGGCTTGTAATTTGATTTTTTTTAAAACATCTTTGAAAAAGACATAGTTAATTGAATTTCTTAGTCAATAAAAGGGAGTACTATGATTATTTTGAAAATACCCAACCTGGTTCCACCCTGCCCTGTGATTGGTTGAGAGCAGCTAGCACATCTAAAATAACAGAATTTTTAAAAGACTGCAGGAGAAGAATCAGTCAGGGTCACCAGACAATCTTCTGATGCATTAAATATACTAACAACCAGATGCAGGACTGAGGTTAGAAGAAATTTCTTCACCAACAGAGTAGCGGAGAAATGGAACAAATTACCAGAATATATCAAAAGAGCAGGAAATATTAAAACTTTCAAGTCTTTATATGATAAAATACCGGAACAGCAGGAATGAGAAACCTGTGAGTAAAATGCTGGATACATAAAGACGTCATCTCTATCCTCCTATCTGGAACTCTGATGACAAATCTACAAGTATTCCCAAGTATTCCCAAATGATAAATATGTAAAATTAGAAAATGATGGGAACTATCCTAATTTATATTTTCAGGACATATCATAATGATAATGATGACGATGATGATGATAATGATGATGATGACAATGATGACAATGATGATGAATATGATGATGACAATGATGATGATGATGATAATGACAATGACAATGACAATGACAATGACAATGACCATGACCATGACCATGGCCATGACCATGACCATGACCATGACCATGACCATGACCATGACCATGACCATGACCATGACCATGACCATGACCATGACCATGATCATGATCATGACCATGACCATGACCATGACCATGACCATGACCATGACCATGACCATGACCTTGACCATGACCATTGCTGATGACAATGAATGATGATTATGATAAAAAATTACCTTTTTGCAAACAATTCACCAAAGCAGACTGCACAGTAAGGTTTATCCTCTCTACACCATTATACTAACAGTCAAAACAAATCCAACCGGGTAAATATTTTAGTCAAAATTACCTTCCCCCTTTTCATAAAAATTTTAAATGCACTTAAAACAGATTTTCAAAGATCAAGTTAAAGTTCTATTTGAAGGGTAAAATATCTCTGGATTTTTGGTAGATAAATTATTGAAGGATTCATTGAATATGCAAAGAATAACATCTAACGAATGATAGAAAAAAATTGAAATACCATGAAAGTAAACAATTTAAAAGTAGAAATAATATTAAATAAGAAAACATATCTATTATTCAACCATGTCAGAATGGATGAGTAAGGTAAAGAAAGAAAAACATACACCCAAGTTTACGTAAAATTTTCATAAATTTTTATTAAATTTGAATGAAAACAAAAAATAAATGTTTTGAATAATAAGGAAATAAATGCTTAATTTTAGTATGTGAGTATTACTATGAACTAGACAAAATGGAGAAGGTCAAATTTACGCAACTTTACTTTCCCCACATTGAGACCATGGCAATATACTTTAGTTTGATGTGACTATTTAAATTTACTTTAGTTTGATGTGACTTATTTTTACTTTCGTTTGATGTGACGTATATAAATTTACTTTAGTTTGATGTGACATATATAAATTTACTTTAGTTTGATGTGACTTATTTAAATTTACTTTAGTTTGATGTGACTTATTTAAATTTACTTTAGTTTGATGTAACATATGTAAATTTACTTTAGTTTGATTTGACATATATAAATTTACTTAAGTTTGATATGATTTATGTAAATTTACTTTAGTTTGATGTGACGTAGATAAATTTACTTTTATTTGATGTGGTATTTAAATTTACTTTAGCTTGATGTGACATATATAAATTTACTTTAGTTTGATGTGACGTATATAAATTTACTTTAGTTTGATGTGACTTATTTAAATTTACTTTAGTTTGATGTGACTTATGTAAATTTACTTTAGTTTGATGTGAGTTATATAAATTTACTATAGTTTGATGTGACGTATTTAAATTTACTTTAGTTTGATGAGACGTATATAAATTTACTTTAGTTTGCTGTGACTTATTTAAATTTACTTAGTTTGCTGTGGTATAATTCCTGCTGGCAAACTTCTGTCCGGCTAATTGGCCGTTACAGTGAACACACACAAAACATTCCTTATGCCAGGGCTCATTCCTGACAACATTTTATAATAAATTCATACAAATTAGCAATGTTGAAAATAATAGCATCTTATAATTTTATACCAATTAGCAATATAAAAATAAAATCATTTCATAATTCTTCACACATTAAAAATGTTAAAAATAACAACATTTAATAATTTTATACAAATTATTAATGTTAGAAATAATAACATTTTACAATTTTATACAAATTATTAATGTTAGAAATAATAACATTTTATAAATTTATACAAATTAACAATTTTAAAAATAACAGCATCTTATAATTTTATACAAATGAACAATGTTAAAAATAACAACATTTCAATAATTTTATACAATTCAACAATGTTAAAAATAACAATATTTTTGATAATTTTATACAAATTTACATTGTTAAAAATTACAACATTTTATTACTTTATACAAATCAATAATGTTAAAATTAATAACATCTTATAATTGTTCACACACACATTAAAAATGTTAAAAATAACAATATTTGATAATTTTATACAAATTGACAATGTTAAAAATGATAAAATTTTATAATTTAAAAAATTAACAATGTAAAAAATAACCGTATTTTATAATTTTATACAAACTAACAACGTTAAAAATAACAACATTTTATAACTTTATTCAAATTAAAATGTTAAAAATAACAGCATTTTATAACTCTATAAAAATTCAAAAGGTTAAAAATAGCAACATTTATAATTTATACAAATTAACAATATTAAAATTAAAATATTTTAATATTTTTATACAAATTAAAAATGTTAAAAATAGCAACATTTTATAATTTAAACAAATTAATAATGTTAAAAATAACAACATTTTATAATTTTATAAAAATTCAAAATGTTAAAAATAACAGCATTTTATAATTTAATACAACCAGAGCTGAAAACAATAAAATAAGATATCCTAAATCCAGATTGCTTAATCTGAGTATCCAATGTACACACTTTGATTTTATCCTTAATCCTCTCTTTTCAATTATATACTGTATTTAAGTTACCTTTGATAACAAATACTGATGCGATGCTATATCAATTGGACTAATATTAGATTGAAAATGTTTGCAAACCAGTTTTTCAGTCCATTTGAACATTAGATCATTAGAGCAAAATAAAATTTACCATGCAGGTTTTAAAGAAATAAGAAAAATATATTTATATAGAGAGTGAACACTTTCAAAAATAATATTCTAAAAAGGGAGTGATCCTGGCTAGATATGGTTCTAGTTGAACTGAGAGTGCAGTATTATAAAATAAGATGAAATAGATATTAACCTGAAAGTGACCCCTCCAGTTGAACTGAGATTGCAGTATTATAAAATAAGATGAAATAGATATTAACCTGAAAGTGACCCCTCCAGTTGAACTGAGATTGCAGTATTATAAAATAAGATGAAATAGATATTAACCTGAAAGTGACCCCTCCAGTTGAACTGAGATTGCAGTATTATAGAATAAGATGAAATAGATATTAACCTGAAAGTGACCCCTCCAGTTGTCAGAATATTTTTACATTTTGTACATTTTGTGGCAATCTTGTCCTCAAAACATCGAACACAGTAAATATCCTGATCAAATCAAACTCATCTTTTTACATATATATCTAGAGAGTCGGAAACTTATGAACCCAGATGCCAAAACTTTTGATGGCGCTAAACTATTTTAAGAATTAAATACTGGCCCAGAGAAACTTTGCTGTGGCGTGGGAGGGATATCTAAAAGGAAATATCTTAAAGGGACTGTAAGCGAACTTACAACTGATTGCCCGTTTTACAGCAGTACCCTTTCTATTGCAGAGAACATTTAGTAATTATCATAAATAAACCTAGAAAAACGACAATATTTTCCACAACATGAATTAGAGAAAGGTTCCAAGAGTACCGTTGTGATGGGGCATATTGCGATCTTTGAAATTACGCTTACAGTCCATTTAAAGTATAAGTTTAGATTGTTTCTTTAATTGGTCAATCTCTACACAACTTTCAGCTTAACGACGAGACGTCACTTTAAAAAATTTGAAAAAATTCAAATTCAACCATTTAGGATGTTTTAGTAAAGAAATTGAGTCTTTGTCACAAATTCAAATGTTTTAATCCCTAGATCTTTACAACCTAATAATGTAAACCTTGGATTTTTCAAAATTAGATTATCTGACATTTCAAATTGCTTAGTGTAAAATATCTAAGGCTTACGACATTGTGTTGCAAAAATACAGTGATTAGAAAATCAGCGTTTGTGGCAAAGACTCAAAAATAAGAGGGGTGAAATCTTAATCATGAACAATAGATTGAATCAGTTTTCCGACGCTTATCTTACAATTTATGAACATTTCACATTTTACATCAACAGAGAATTAAAAATGTGATTAGAATGAGTTTTTTGCCTTATCATTTGGGATGATGAACGACTTAGATCCAACCTAAAAATATGAAAAAAGTAATTATTTCTTTTTTAAAAAGTTTATATTTTCAGATTGTTAAGAATTTATTAATTAATTAACATAAAATATTTTTGTAAAGAGTTATAACAAAAGCAAATTTTCAAAGCTTTGCTTGTTAAAACCTTTATAATTAAAACATCTTTTGCAATTCCAACAGATGATGTTCTGCCATCAATTTCTTCTACCTTTGTTATTGTAATATTATTTCATACAGTGGTCTTCAAATATCGTGAAATACAAAGAGGAAATTAAAAACATTATTTTAAGATTGTAGATTTGTTTTAGAAAAGCATTATTTTGGATTTTCAAGGATGCAGGAGTTATCCTCATGAAAGGATGCAGGAGTTATCCTCATGAAAGGATGCAGGAGTTATCCTCATGAAAGAATGCAGAGGTTATCCTCATGAAAGGATGCAGGACTTATTTCATGAAAGGATGCAGGAGTTATCGACATAGAATAATGCAGAGGTTATCCTCATGAAAGGATGCAGAGGAGTTATCCTCATGAAAGGATGCAGGAGTTATCCTCATGAAAGGATGCAGAGGTTATCCTCATGAAAGGATGCAGAGGAGTTATCCTCATGAAAGGATGCAGAGGTTATCCTCATGAAAGGATGCAGAGGTTATTCTCATGAAAGGATGCAGAAGTTATCCTCATGAAAGGATGCAGGAGTTATCCCCATGAAAGGATGCAGGAGTTATCCTCATGAAAGGAAGCAGGAGTTATCCTCATGAAAGGAAACATGGTTTTGAACGTTCAAACTTAAAATTGATTATACTTGATTGTAAGTTCTCTATAAAAGTAACTTGCGGATTTAAGCTGGTAAAATTGAAAGCATTTATATTTTAAAGTTTAAGAACGACGATATCTTCCTCATTGTTCCTCAGAAAAAGGGTTAAAAAGTCCATTTGGAAAACAGACATGCCACTCTGCAAATGAGGGTCACTTGAAATTATGTCAACAATCCCTTGAATTTGAGTTGATTTTACCTTTGTTTTACAAACTTTACAATGAAAGCATGAATCATGCCACTGCTTGGACTTGTATTGAATTTTTCTAGTTCCAGGCTGGAATACTTCCTCACAACTCTCACACCTGGGACAAGCTCATGGTAAAAGCTATTTTCAAGGTCAAGGTCAAGTTCAAGGTAAATATCAAGGTAAAGGTAAAGGTAAAGGTCAAGGTCATGGTCAAGGTCAAGAAGAAGGTGAAGAAGAAGGTCAAGATCAAGAAGAAGGTTAAGTTTAAGTTCAAGGTCAATATCAAGGTCAATTCCAAGGTCAATTTCAAGGTCAAGGTCAAGGTCAAGGTCAAGGTCAAGGTCAAGGTCAAGGTCAAGATCAAGGTCATGGTCAAGGTCAAGGTCAAGGTCAAGGTCAAGGTCAATAAGAAGGTCAAGTTTAAGTTCAAGGTCAATGTCAAGGCCAATTTCCAGGTCAAGGTCAAAGTAAAGGTTAAGGTCAAGGTCATTGTCAAGGTCAAGGTCATTGTCAAAGTCAATGACATTGTCAAGGTCAAGGTTAAGGTAAAGTTCAAGGTTAAGGTCAAGGACAATGTCAAAGTCAAGTTCATGGTTAAGGTCAAGGTCAAGGTCAAGGTCAAGAAGGTAACCTGGATGAGAACTCTCTATCGTAGCAAACTTCACAATAACTTTTCTCGTGCTTCACGGCAAATGCTTTTTCTAAAAAAATGTAATCCTGGTTTTCTTAAAAACAGATATATGCAGTTTAACATTTTCTTAAAAACAGATATACGCAGTTTAACATTTTCTTATAAACAGATATACGCAGTTTAACATTTTCTTAAAAACAGATATACGCAGTTTAACATTTTCTTAAAAACAGATATACGCAGTTTAACATTTTCTTAAAAACAGATATACGCAGTTTAACATTGTCTTAAAAACAGATATATGCAGTTTAACATTTTCTTAAAAACAGATATACGCAGTTTAACATTTTCTTAAAAACAGATATACGCAGTTTAACATTTTCTTAAAAACAGATATATGCAGTTTAACATTTTCTTAAAAACAGATATACGCAGTTTAACATTTTGTGAATTAAATAACAGTTTGTGAGATATTTTATTCATTTATAAAATATAACTAACGATTTGTGAAACATATATATTTTATATGCAACAAATTGTAATATATATTGAACAATTCGAGAAAAATATCTGACAATGTGTTAAATATAGCTAACAACTTACCTAGTAAGGAGAGGGAACACCGGAAGCAGGTGAAACAGGATTCATGCCAATGCTGATCCTGTACATAATATCCTGTACATAATATACTGTACATAATATCATGTATATAATATCCTATAAATAATATTATGTACATAATATCTTGTACATAATATTCTGTACATAAAATCCTGTACATAATATCCTGTACATAATTTCCTGTACATAATATCCTGTACATAACATTTTATAAATAATTGCAAGTACATAATATTCTGTACATAATATCTTGTACATAATATCCTGTACATAACATCCTATACATAATATCCTGTACAGTGTACATAATATCCTGTACTAAGATAGAATTTCGTAAACTGTGATATAATCTCATAAAACGGAGAAAAAATCGTGAGAAAAAAAAATTATCTAATGAAACTTTGACAGAATCGTATTAACTGTGATAGCATCTTATAAAACTGTGACAAAACTGCTTCAAACTGTGATAGAAACTCATAAAACTTTGAAAGAATCTTATAAAACTGTGAGAGAATATTATGAAAATTTAACAAAATCGCAAAAAACTGTAGACATAAACCCCTACCTTATATGAAATATCTCTGGAATCCAATCCGATTTTATTTGTACACACTCGGCATCTGAAATATAATTACTTTTATTCTTCACATATGAGTCATGAGGTATTGGAATTGAGTCTTTTTGCCACAAACTCTGATTTTTATTTCCCTATACTTTGCAACCAGATGTTGTAGTTCTTAGATATTTAAATCTATGAATTCTGTTAAATCACATAATCTAAGTTTGAAATATCAAAAGTTCAAGATTCAGGGTGCAAAGATATAGAAAATAGAAAATTTAAGTTCGTGGCAAAGGCTTAATTCCTTTTCCTTTAGTTACAGCAAGAACCTGAGAACTGTGGAATAAGAAGACGATATTTAAGCATTACTTAAGCGTATTTAGGTCTGTTTACAATGCCCAATTTCTGTGTCTCATGTTTATTGGACTATTTAAAGTTATAACTTGAGCCTAGAAGTCATTTAAAGTTACAACTTAAGCCTAGAAGTCATTTAAAGTAATAACTTGAGCATAGAAGTCATTTAAAGTTAAAGATTGAGCCTAGAAGTCATTTAAAGTTATAAATTGAGCCTAGAAGTCATTTAAAGTTATAGATTGAGCCTAGAAGTCATTTAAAGTTATAACTTGAGCCTAGAAGTCATTTAAAGTTATAGATTGAGCCTAGAAGTCATTTAAAGTTATAACTTGAGCCTAATTTAAAGTTATAGATTGAGCCTAGAAGTCATTTAAAGTTATAACTTGAGCTTAGAAGTCATTTAAAGTTAAAACTTGAGCCTAGAAGTCATTTAAAGTTATAACTTGAACCTAGAAGTCGTATTTAGATTCTCACTCACTGTATGACGAAATGCTATGTAAACATTAAAATTAAATATTAAAATTGCAGTGAATTTTAAATTGTAAAATTGGTAAACAAATAGGTCGTCACACGTTTCTTTTTTTCTCAAAAATGAATGATTTCTGGTCGGCATATTTTCTTCAGAAATAAGAAAAATACTTTTAAACTAGAGATATTTGTTGAACATTTTTTTTCATTAATTATAAATGCATTTTAGAATGAAATTTTTTGTTTGGCAAAAATGTTGATTTTTGCGAGATTGTTTAGTGCATTTTCAAACCAAATGAATAAAGTCTGCGTGTATTAAATCTTAAAATCGAATTAAAAAACTAATATTTTACCTATTTGTAAAATTTTCTTCATAACATGAAATGCAGCAGGGGTGATCATCTGTTAGAACATATCTAAATAAATAAAAAATCCTTTATTATTTTAATATTTAAATATTTTGTCTTGTTTTTGTTGAAAAATTAATCGTTTCTCAAGTCAAAAAAAAGAAAAATATTATTTTATAAATATTTCAATATTTAAATGTTTATTTTGTTTTCAATATTTAAAAAAATATTTTAATTACATTTTTATTTTTATTATTATTATTATTACTATAGCTGAAGTGCCCGGCGTATCCCGTGGAGTTTTAAAAAGACATGTACTTAAAAAAAATTCGCCTAATTTATCCTCTGGACACCAATGGGTTCCCTCAAAAAATTAATTAATTATTATCATCATTATCATTACTAATATTATTTTTATTATAAAGCTCTTCTAAAACTCCTAAAACTCTAAAAGCTCTTTTATATTTGTATATTAATATGTTAGAAAAAACTGTCAATATGGCTGGACCAAGTTGGCTGAAATTTTTTTAGGGTGCCTATGAGTACTTGGATGGTAAAATGTCGGCTAAGAAAATTTGAAATTTCTTTCTTTAAAATTCGAATTGGGTTCCTGCAGTGTTTTAAAATTCGACGGGCAACGCCGTGCACTTTAGCTATCGTCATCATTTATCATTTTTATTGTTATTATAATATTTTTATTATTATCAATTATAATTATCATAATAATTTTTTCATAATGATAATTATTTATGATTTATTTCAATTCTAAATTCTACCTTTTCCCATTTAAAGATACGTCACAGTGCCAGCAGCTAAATAGTGTCAAAATGTTATAAATTCCAAGATTTTTATAAATAATATTTTTATAAATAATATTTTTATACATAATATTTTTATATCTATCTTTGTATCTATCGCGCTATCTTTTTCTCTATTGATCTATCTATCTATCTCCCTCTCTATCTATTAATTCATTTATCTATCTATCTATCTCTCTATCTGTCTCGCTATCTATACTTCTTTTTATAAATCTATATTTATCTATCTATCTATCTATCTATCAATCAATCTATATATCTATCTATCTATCTATCTATCTATCTATTTATCTATCTCGCTATCTATATATAGTTTTATAAATCTATATTTATCTATCTATCCATCTTTCAATCTATTTTCCTGTCTTTCTATTAATTCATCTATCTGTCTATCTATTTATTCATCTATCTGTCTATCTATTGATTCACCTATCTATCTCTTTAGCTATCTCCATGTCTATCTAATAATTCATCTATCTATAAATCTATCTTTCTATCTATCTATTTTCCTTTCAATATATCTTCCTATCTATCTATTAATTCACCCATCTATCTATATCTAAATTTATATATATCTATCTATATCTGTGAAAGCTAACTGTCACTATCCCCAATTTGACGTGAAAACAAACAATTTTAATTTAATTAAATTTCCTTCAGGTGACCTCACCCTGTCAAGCTTAATCTCAATCATTATGTTTTTATGCAAAAGAAAAAGCTAGAATTTAATTATTTATTTATGAGTTTTAATATTTCATAAACTCCAATTAAACTTTGTGATTTAAGAAGTTAAGAACCTAGAAAATGCAGAATGTACAATCATTGTGCATTTATCAATTTTCCAGACCAGCTCAACCATGAAGCGTCGCATTGCCTTAGCTTTTTAGCCATTCTAATTCAATATAATTTTGTGGAGTCCCAGATATTTGATTTGCATATAAGCTTTCAATTTTTCTCTTTCTATACATTATTCTAGCTTTATCATTACAAGTAAAAGTAATAGCGATACAAACATTTGAGATTGCTCGGTTCAATTGTTTTGATGTTTATTGAAAACAGAAATAATTGTGTAAAACCAAAAAGAAAGATTTTTTTTAATTATTGATTTTGAGTATTGTATTGAATAAAACAAATTGTCAGGCCCAAAATTTAGTAAAAAAAATACTAGAGAAATAAGTCAAAAAGGGAATTTTTATTATAAATCTAAATGTTTTTGAGTAAACAGACAATTAAATATCATTTTTAAAAAGAAGATCAATTTTAAAAAATAAAAATATTAATATGAAGAATGTAGAACCCTTAGTAAAATTAATTCACTTTTTGGCGGGATTGAAACATAATTTTCTGGCAAATATATCTATCTATTTATCTATCTATCTATCTATTTATCTACCTATCTATCTGTCTATCTATCTATCTATTTATCTACCTATCTATCTGTCTATCTATCTATCTATTTATCTACCTATATGTCTGTCTATCTATCTATCTATTTATCTACATATCTGTCTGTCTATCTATCTTATCTATTTATCTACCTATCTGTATGTCTATCTATCTATCTATTTATCTACCTATCTGTCTGTCTATCTATCTATCTATTTATCTACCTATACGTTTGTCTATATATCTATCTATTTATCTATTTATATGTCTGTCTATCTATCTATCTATTTATCTACCTATATGTCTGTCTATCTATCTATCTATTTATCTACCTATCTGTCTGTCTATCTATCTATCTGCTAAATCAGCAATATCTTGACGGCGAAGGTGTGATATCTGTCAATCCAAAAATCAAGTTATTTATCTATCCATCTATCATTATATCTATCTATCTATCTATCTATCAATATATATAGAGTTGTGCAAATAATTTTTACTACTGAGGATCGTCATGATAGCCATTATGTTTGCATAATTCTTTTTTAATAAAAATGTAAAGTTAAAAACTGAAATATATACATATATATCTATTTACCTAAAATGATTAAGATGCCACTCTGAGTTAAGAGCCCGAATATAGCTTCCAGAGAAAATAAGTTCCTCACAAAGTCCACAGCGAGGCTTTAACCTGCAAAATAATAAAATAAATATAACTAGCTGAAGAGTCTCGCGTTGCCAGTGGGATGTTAAAAACCCTAGATCCTGTGCCGAAATACCACTTATTTCATTGGCCTGAATTAATTCGGAGGTTATTGGCGAATCTTTTTATGTATATTTTCGATAATTTCTTCATCAATACAGTTTTAGAATACATATTATATTAAGCATACAATTATTTTCAATGTCTTTAGTTCATTTTGTTATTTCCCAACAAGAAATTATAATTGCCTTATCTTCTTATATAAACTTTTTGAAAGAACAAAACTATGTTTCATTTATCAAACATTTTATTTACGTAATGGTTTTAATAGTTCTTAGAAAAATGTATTTTTTACGTAACATTTAATAAGTTATTTTTATTATTGCATAGAATTGAAATACGAGAATAGTTAAGTCTCTAAATATCTATGTAATAAAAAGCAATTATAATTGTAATTATCTTGAAAACCCGATACATTTTCTGTATCGCATAATTATTTCGATAAAATATATATATATTCAATATATTCAATTCATTGTTCAATAAAAAAAACAGATAAACATCCTCATAAACAATGTTTCATGGACCAATTTTCATGACTCATGGACCAATCTTCAGTGAGGTCTGTTCTCGACTGCAAAATATTCCAGTATTGTTTTCTGTTTGCGTATTTTCAGGAAAGAGTTGGCGGATTAGTGTTATTCGAATAAAAATAAAAATTCACCAGAAGCTCTTTATCTTGGTGTCGGTATTTATTGAGAATTTCTGTTCTTTTGTTAAATGAGTTTTCTTTATTTTTTATCATTATCAACGTTTTTTCCAATACACAAAGCTTCCTTCTTATATGTTGGTGCCAATGCTCTGATACTATGATATATATATAATGGGTGATTGCCCTTTCAAAAATTGTCTATAGCAATAGGCATAAAACGTTCTATACGTTGGTCTTTCTCCTTCAGCCAGGGGAGCGATTGCAACAATATTTACTTTTGTATGTTTCTCTAAACGTTACGGTACGTTTGTGTAACATACATATTTCCTAGTAATTTCTAGGTCAAAGTTAGAGACAGAAGTATTATGTTGGTTAATTATATTTTATAAAATTTTGTTTCTCTCACATTAGCATGTTTTGTTTTATAACTGGATTCAATTTTTCTTTAAATTGGGAATGTTTTATTGTTTGTGATTAGCTCACGTGGATTTAACGTCAATATTCCAGAAAGCTGTGACTTTCGGTCACAATTTGACCCATTAAACATAATTTGTTAGCCTTTTCTATTAAATACTTTTTTGTTGGCATATGCTTTTTCAAATGAAAATGTATAAAATAAACAAATCCGTAAAGTAAATGATTATTGAATTAAAGACCAAAACTCGTTTGATTACAAATAGAAGAAACCGAATGCTGCTCACTCTAGTCCGGTGTGAGCTAGTAAACTATGAAATCTCTTTTAAGCTGTGTTAAATCTTTAGCTTGTAAATAGTTTAGATCAAAGAAAATACCATTTTGTGGAAATGGCATGATTGGGAATATTAAACTTTAGTATTCCTACCATTCATTTCGTAAATATTTTGTTAAATTACAAAGCATTCGTATCACAGTTGCTAAAACCTATTGATAGACTGTAAAAATTCCAAAAACTTACAATGTTATAAATGCTTAACAGTTTTCAGAATGGACCTATATGATGAATGTTTGAGGATAAACGATTTTGATCATTTTTTTAACATGGTCTTAAAATTCAGACACCCCCTGCAAAATTCAATTCAAAGTTAGAAACCTCAAATTTGTAATTTTAATCCCAGATTATATCTTGTGAGTTTATTTTAAGTATATTAAAATGTCCTACATTTAAAGAGATTATAAACTTAGAGAGAGGGGCTTTTAGACCTCAGCACCCCCCCTCCCCTGGATCAGTGATATCTATGGTTTCAAGGGATATATTAGGTCTAGATGGATGCTGAATCCCGACCCCCATGCAGAAAATATAAAAATTAGAACCAGGTTGATGAAATCAGAAGAAGCAAAAAGGCCGATTTAGGACTGCTAAAATTATAGTTCAGAATTGAGCCATTCTTGAAAATTCCACATTTTTGGGGGGTTTCAAAAGAAAATGATGTGTTTCATGTATTTAATGTATTTACTGTAGTGCCACTTTAAATTATTTAAAAAGGATTAATGTTGAAAATTTACAATACAAATCATGAGAAGCAAATATCTAAAAATTTTATATTTCACATTTAAACGGATATTTTATCCCTCTTTCTCTCAAGAATGCAAGCAGTCTTAGATTTAATGTCCCCCCCTTTATTCATATGAATGTTGAGTCTAAATTGAAAGTCCCCTTCTACTTATTGGTGGGGAGGAAGGGTAGAGACGGGCGCGTTTGGAGTTTCTTTTCCTTTCGTTCGTTCGTCGATCCTTTTTCGTGTTTTTTTTTCAACCGTTTGTTTGAAAAATTGTTTGATTACCCAAAAACGATAGTTTTTATAAGTTTGTTAAATAATCGTTCGTTCAGAGACAAAACGATTTTTTTGGGTCATTTTTAAAAAATGATAAGTTTTTATTGACCAATCCATTTTATTCATCCATTCGTTATTTTTCTGACGATGCTATTTGTAAGGGAGGGGGCCGGGGGGGGGGGGATTTGGCATTGATGTTTGTGAGATTTGAAAATCTAAATTCACTAGAAAATGTCAACTAAAGGACTATTTTCAACTTTTATGATAATAATTAGCCCCTCTCCTTCTCTTACTGAAACTTCCTGACCTTATCCTTCCCTCCTTCTAGAGTATAGAGCTAAGTGTGATTAAAAGGATTGAGTTTAAAGAGAAATAAAAATAAACAGTTTAGGGCTGGATACTTTCCACAAAACATAAAAAAAGAATTTAAGCAAAAATGAAAACATACATGCGTGTTGTATGAAGTAGTATGGAGATTAGTTAAGAAGAATGGAATAAAAGGGGGGGGAATGAGGAGGGGGGGAGGGGGAGGGGTTACCAGAGAAATCAAGAGAGGGTGAAGATATATAAAGTTGCGAATAAAATAGACTGTGAAGAAGCATAACAAAAGTGAGAAGGAATGATAAAAGAAAAGAAATTAAATAATTTAAGAGAAAGAAAAAAGGAACAATTTCGAAAAAATCGCGTATTTTCAACAAAAAGAGCTTTTTCCTACGTTTGTTGCCAAAAAAGTAATTTTTTGTCGCTTATTTGGCAGCCATCCGACTTTTTCATTTCGTAATTTAGACTAGAGTGTGAGATTGTGGATTTTAAATTAAATCTTAGTAAAGTTACAACAAGTAAATCTGTCTACAGCTCGGGGGAATGATTTGCACCTCTCCCCTCCATTAGGTAGGATATGATAGGATAGGTAGGATAGATAGGATAGGTAGGATAGATAGGATAGGTAGGAAAGATAGGATATGAAAGGATAGGTAGGATAGATGGATAGGTAGGATAGATAGGATAGAAAGGATAGGTAGGATAGTTAGAATAGGTAGAATAGGTAGGATAGGTAGAATTGGTAGAATAGTTAGGATAGGAATGATAGGAAAGGTAAAATAGATAGGAGAGATAGGAAAGGAAGGATATATATGATAGATAGGATAGGTAGGATAGGTAGGATAGATAGGATAGATAGGATAAATAGGATAGATAGGAATGGTAGCATAGGTAGGATAGGTAGGATAAGGTAGGATAGGTAGGATAGGTTGGATAGGCAGGATAGGTAGGATAGGTAGGATAGGTAGGATAGGTAGGATAGGTAGGATAGGTAGGATAGGTAGGATAGGTAGGATATGTAGGATAGGTAGGATAGGTAGGATAGGTAGGATAGGTAGGATGGTAGGATAGGTAGGATAGGTAGGATAGGTAGGATTGGTAGGATAGATAGGATAGGTAGGATTGGTAGGTTATGATAGGATATGTAGGATAGGTAGGATAGGTAGGATAGGTAAGATAGGTAGGATAGGTAGGGTAGATAGGATAGATAGGATAGATAGGATAAAAGGCTATACGAGAAGAAAAGAAAGGGAAGTAATAAATAAAATTGATGGGACAGGAACCACCCATAGGGACCCTCATATATATCATATCATAATATTTTAATCACAGAATACATATACAGCCATGCTCTTAACTAAATTTGTTTTGTGGGGGGGGGGGAGAGGCGGACCAGTTATAGAAGAAAAAAATGCATTGAGGAATAAACTTTGGTGGCATGGAAGAGCAAATAGTTGTGGCTCATGGCTCCCGGAGGAAAAAGAATATGAAATCTTGATTTAGTTTATTAGAAACATTTTTTTCTATCAACAGTTTCAGTGTGAATAATGTTGACCAACCTATTTTCCAATGCTTTATTTTTCTGTTAAACCATGTTTTTTCTTTAAATCTCATTTTGATTGCCAATGTCAAAATCGGACATAATGTTTTATAAAAAGTAATACCACTAATTGATTCAAAATCTACAAAAAATGATTTATCCAAGTTGGTCGAGTTATCATAATTGTGTTACATTGATTAATTACAAAATTTTACTCTTAAATCTTGAAGGTTTGGTTTGGTCTAAAATCTAGCATTTTTCAAGTGTACCAACAATTTAAGAATACAGAAAAAATCAAATCCACATAGTAGTCGTCTTAAATCCACATAGTAGTCGTCTTAAATCCACATAGTAGTCGTCTTAAATCCACATAGTAGTCGTCTTAAATCCACATAGTAGTCGTCTTAAATCCACATAGTAGTCGTCTTAAATCCACATAGTAGTCGTCTTAAATCCACATAGTAGTCGTCTTAAATCCACATAGTAGTCGTCTTAAATCCACATAGTAGTCGTCTTAAATCCACATAGTAGTCGTCTTAAATCCACATAGTAGTCGTCTTAAATCCACATAGTAGTCGTCTTAAATCCACATAGTAGTCGTCTTAAATCCACATAGTAGTCGTCTTAAATCCACATAGTAGTCGTCTTAAATCCACATAGTAGTCGTCTTAAATCCACATAGTAGTCGTCTTAAATCCACATAGTAGTCGTCTTAAATCCACATAGTAGTCGTCTTAAATCCACATAGTAGTCGTCTTAAATCCACATAGTAGTCGTCTTAAATCCACATAGTAGTCGTCTTAAATCCACATAGTAGTCGTCTTAAATCCACATAGTAGTCGTCTTAAATCCACATAGTAGTCNCCCGTTTCCTCATCACATCAGAACCCCTCCCCCCCCCTCAAATCAGCGACTTTCCACCCCTGTCTCCCAGAGTAGATTATCCCACTATTTTATTGTTCTTAAATTGAGTCTAATTCGCCTACAAACTGAAACTACAAATTGAAACTGAAAAAAAACAGTTCACAGAATTCTCCGCTGAATTGCCTGGGGTGGAAACATTCCTATCGAAATGAGAGGGTTGAAAAGAGGATGTTGCGTACTGTGCTGACAGGGTGGTCGGGAAAAAAATTCTAAAATGTGTCTGATTCACTTCAAATAAAGTAAATTACAAGTGTAATATTTAAATATTAAATGGTTTCAATCATTGCTCCTTGTAACAAAAAGCTATTGAAAAGAAAAAAAGGTTTCGTTTTTACTTCTCATGCTTATGTGTTAAATTGTAACAGGTTTCTTTTTTACTTCTCATGCTTATGTGTTAAATTGTAACAAGTTTCTTTTTTACTTCTCATGCTTATGTGTTAAATCAAAACTAGAGGAGTTACGAGGTCACAAAGTCGCACCCGGAATGTAACACAATTCGAAGGGGTTAAATTTTAAAAAAACTAAATTTTTTATTCATTTTAAACCCTATTTTAATTCTTGAGCATGTTCGTTTTCAATTGCCGCATTTTTTAAAGGGTATAAATATTTCTTGTTTGATTAACTTAAACATCTAATTGTATGAACTACACAAATTTAAAACAAAATACAATAAATAAATATCAGTAACTGTAGAGAATATTTATTTTATTGTTTTACAACTTGCATTTTATTCATTTTCTTGATCAATAAAATTCTTCTTTGTGTATTTTCTTTTTTATGCATTTCACTTATGTTTCAACTCACGTAGCAATTCAAGTAATACACTTCCTTTTCTTTTCTCAAACGTTTCTTATTGTGCCAAAAAAAGTCTGACATAACTGGCAAAACCTTTATTTTAGAATTATTAAATCACTAGCTTGGGAACCCAGCGCTGCCCAGGTTACTCATAGTTAATACCGCCGTTTACCCGCACTTAGAGATTTTACCGGGAAACTATATTTTTCTGTTAAATTCGATCCACTTATCTTATAATCTCAAAACCAAACTAAGAACATGTCCGAGTTCCCCAATCAAAATTTGAGGAAAATCGGTCCGAGGTTCCCAAGTTATTTTTTTTCTTCAAAACATGTAGATATGGGCATTTTCTAATGTGTCTTGATTTTTGAACCACTGAATACCTTCCATTTTTCCATTTTTCGATGTTTCAAAATTTGTTTGATTCAGGCTAAAAAAGTAGATTTTTGGATAATCAAACAAATATCTTTCCAAACCTGGATTTGATTATTATTTGCTATTACTAAACTAAACTAAACTAAACTAAACTAAACTAAACTAAACTAAACTAAACTAAACTAAACTAAACTAAACTAAACTAAACTAAACTAAATGAAACTAAACTGAACTAAACTAAACTAAACTAAACTTAACTAAACTAAACTAAACTAAACTAAACTATAACTAAACTAAACTAAACTAAACTAAACTAAACTAAACTAAACTAAACTAAACTAAACTAAACTAAACTAAACTAAACTAAATTATACTAAACTAAACTAAACTAAACTAAACTAAACTAAACTAAACTATACTATAATAAACTAAACTAAACTAAACTAAACTAAACTAAACTAAACTAAACTAAACTAAACTAAACTAAACTAAACTAAACTAAGCTAAACTAAACTAAACTAAACTAAACTAAACTATACTATACTATAATAAACTAAACTAAACTAAACTAAACTAAACTAAACTAAACTAAACTAAACTAAACTAAACTAAACTAAACTAAACTAAACTAAACTAAACTAAGCTCCTAAAACCAATATACCGTTTTTAGTTAAGTCTCATTGATTCCTAAGCCATGGGAAAACAAGCCAAAAAATGACGGTATTTTCAGGGGTGAAAAAAAAGCACAAAATATTTTTTGAAAATTAAATTAAACCACAACATAAATTAGGATTCTAAAACAAGCAATTCCCCCTTTTATCTGACCCTATCCTATTGTCCGGCGCAAACTTTTCCTTTTTCGCATGCGAAACAATGAACTTTGCAATTCTCCAGTTTTGCACAGGGTGTCCGGAGAAAAACTTCCAACTCCTTGTAAAGTTATCAGAGGTCGAAACTTTGGTTAATCCATTCAGTTAGCACTAATCCGTATCTTTTGAGATTAAGTTGATTCATTCTGGATACTCAGACTTTTTTTAACAAATTCAGCATTTAATGTTTAACTTTGGATAGGGTTCGGGCTCTATAGATTAGCGCTATTTCAAGTTTTCAACCTCGAGGTCAGATCTTTGGGATGAGAATAACAAAACCTGAATACTATATCCACACTGGAAACTTTTTATTTCATTCTTGTTGGTTCGATTCCTGAAAAATTGAAAAATGGAAGAGGATAGAAATTGATTAAATATGGGAGGCGGGGGGAGGGGGGCGGTATTATGAAGAAAGGTTAAAACCAAAAAAAAATTCTTAAATTTTCACGAATTTTTAATAATTGTTTATTTACCAATATCATTTTTTAGTCAAATTATCTTATTCTTGATTTATTTTACAGAACAGAAATGATTTGGAAGAGTCTTTTTGAAAGGATTTGAATTACAATTTTATTTTATTTATTTGATAGATAGATAATAGATTAAAGTTTTGTCTGTTTTGCACATTTTTGCACAATATCGGGACAAGCCACGTGTACTCTGTGATGTGCAATTCTTGCAAAATATGAAATCTGTGAGCGCTATTGTTTCGTTTCAAGGAAAAGTATTCAAAGGGACTGTACACGTAATTCCATTTATAGTGGCATTTACGATTTTCAACGTTGCCCTTTAAAGGGGGTGTTCACGAAAAATGAAAGGGGGTATAGGCTTATGTCGCAAAATATTCGATGGTGATTTCTAAATTCTACTAATCTTACTTTTATCTGTTGCGTCTATAAAGAAAAATTGTTAAAAATGACTCATACCGAAGAACGTAGCGTCCATATCAATTCAGAAAGTTGCAATATTTGACTCGGATCGTAAAAAAAAGGTTAAATTCCAAACAAATTATTCAAATATTACAACCTTTAATCATGGCACATTCGTATATAGTTGATAACATAATATTTTTTGCTTGTTCCATACACAATATACTTTAAAGAACGATTATTTGGCCTTGGTTCTCGATGCTTCTGGGGTTCAACGTGGAAGAGACTCTAACGACACCTAGCGACAAAAAATAGGTTGCGAGCTCCCATGCAAAACTCAAAATGAAAATTTTGTTATAAACTCTTCAATACTAAAAGAAAAACTATTTGGCGAAACAAAAGTCAAAGGCCTACAAGAGATTAGAAAATTTGAATTTGTGGCAAGTGTTCAGTTCCTTTTGTTGCAGTGGAGGGATTTTTGGATTTGATGAATAAATTAATGAAAGTTCATGGTAAAGCTAACTGGCTTGTGGTCCCCATTAAACAATATAATATGTTAAAAAACCTAAAATAATAAACTTCAATCATTTCCGTCAGTAAAACAATTGTGGTTTAAAGTCATGTTCGACTGTATTAGATCTATAAAACTAAACTAGACTGCTTCACCCTACCCTAATATAGATTGGGGAATAGAGTTGTGATAGAGGAGTGTGATACATAACCCAAGTCCAAATTTCCAAGGCCTGCTCATTAAAACAATTAGACCTCTAACTTTGATGGTTAGGTTGTAACTTGTAAGGGAGGATTTTTAAAAAGTTCAAAAATTATGTCGAAAATTTTTTCAAAATTAGTTATTTTTACTTTTAACAAATATTAACATATGGCACATGATATCATATCCATTTTTCAAGCGCTTTTCAAAGTCTTAGCCCTGTAGCTTAACTAATAAGTAATAAAAAAGTTATTGACAATTTCTGACTTTTTTGGAAACACTGACCCGCCATTTTACCGTCCTCCACCCTACCCTACCCGCCATTTTACCGTCCTCCACCCTACCCTACCCGCCGTTTTACTGTCCTCCACCCTACCCTACCCGCCTTCTTACCGTCCTCCACCCTACCCTACCCGCCGTTTTAACGTCCTATCCCTACCCTTTGCATCAAAATAATTTTTTAACAAAATGTGTTTACAACTTTTATGAAGTTAGTAAGTGAAGAAGTTTAAGCATTCTAATGTAAGCCGTTTCTAAGTTATTCAGGAGAAACCACAGGGGGGGGGGGTGTCCCCCCCCCCCCAATCGTGATAGGGTTAAAAGAACTGTCTACAAAATATCAAGTTTTCCCTATTTTAAGAATTTCCAGAGTAACCCGTTAAACCTGTTTACCCGCATAACAATGAGAAAAATATCGTCGTTTGTCTCGAAAATAAATTTAGTATATTCGTCTCACTTTAAATATCATGAAAAATATCCAAAAAGAATTATTACATGGTACCGTAGTGAATCTTGCATGTAACTGTATAAATGGAAGTCTATTTAAATTTCGTAAACAGACCCTTTAATACAGTTTAGAGGATTGTACTTTCGTCAGGGCAAATAAACGTTTTGACTTTTCAGCAAGATTTATCCAAAAATATAGTGATAACCATACAACAAAAGAATATGAAGACGACATTATAGCAATTCTTAAGTGCATTTGATGTTGCGAAACTTGCTACAGAGCAAATAGTTTTGCTTGACACTTTTTGGATCACTAATTTAGTTAAATGGGTATATTTGCTCTGCTCATTTTATCACCATTTATATCTAATTATGTGTGTATTTTGTAATGTGAGGATGAAACCCATAAAACCTGTTTTAATATATATCATAAATCCTCGAAACGACCTCATTTACACTTTTTCTGCGGATTTTTGACGAATTATGGCTCGCGCCACACAGCCCACAGTTAGCACCTTATAAGGACTTGAAACCCTAGAATTATTGTGTAATTTCTGCGCAAAAAATGGAATTTTAAATTCCTCCACTCAAATACCTGAAATTAATTATTTATGCGATGTTAGTATATTCTAATATGGAATCTAATGTTATTTTAGAAGTTTAGACGGGAAAATTTATGTTTACAAATATAAAAAGACAGTTAGGGGAAAGGCTTCGGGAGTTTTTTTACATAATTTAAAAAATGTTTGCATTGGAACGCTTACACTTTTTAAACTAAAATTTCTATCATGTCTGCAAGCTGTAAGTATTATATATTTTAATTTTGACTTTAAGCACGTAAGAAAAATTATTAAAATGAAAGAAGAGTTTACATTTTTACGCGTTTCGGTTGTATGTAGCTGAACTGAACAACCAGGTCCGTGATCGTAACCAGGATTTTACCAAGGAGGGTGCAAAGATGGTTGGTTGTAGTATGGGCCCAAGATCACCGAGTTGAACGTAGCGAACGTAATGAATTTTAGCTTGAATTTTATGTTATTCAGGTTATTTACTAGTTTTTCAAATTTAAAAATTCGATTTTTCCTTAATAGGATGTTTTGTATGGTACAAGGAAAATTTTCATAATTTAGTTTTTAGCTCAAATTTTACAATACTAGAAGACAGAAAATGTTATAATTTTGATATTATTACTCACGTTTACTGATTTTGATTTGTCTGGACAAAATGTTTCAGCAAAATTCAAAGAATTGAATTTTGGATACATACCCCCCTTTTAGGAGAAAGGGGGTGTACATGACCCCTTGCATCCCCTCTGGTTACGGCCCCTTAAACAAATATATATGCAGTCTCCAACCTATCCATTAACTAAGACCTTTAATATTATAGATTGAAGTTTCTTCAAGTTAAATACTAGATTTTACCTTTTTAATTTTTTTACCCTGAATATGAAGACTTTAAAGGAGGTTCAGTTTTGAGGAAGTATTTGGAAAAATCCTTCTTTCGTTTTTCGTCAGGGTGTTATCAAGTTTTGTCTGCATGCCATCTTCAATTCCTGTGTATAAAGAAGAGAGAAGAGGGTGAAATTACAATTTAAAGGGACTGTAAGCTAAATTTCAAGCGACACTCCATGTACAGGTGGAAATGACCGATTCACAACGGTACACATAAAAGCTTTGTCCGATCGAGTATGAATTAGAAATCATTGTTTATAACTGATTATTTTCCCTTGTGGTTTCTTTACAAAAGTGACTTGCGCAATTCTCCAACAGGAAAACTTACAGAAATTACCAAAATTAAACCTAGAAAACGATTATTAATCATATAAAGGTTTCAAGGGTACCGTTGTGAATCGGGCATTTCCATCGTTTTATGAAGGTTCACTGGAAATTACTCTTACAATCCCTTTAAAGGAGTGTGCCAGGGCAAGAGACTCCAGAAACCCATTTATCATTAAAATTTCAATTTTTAAACTTTTTGCTCCAGACAATTCCGAGATTTTACGGCACGGGTGGAACCCCATCATTTGCTGGGATAAGATGGGTTTAAAGAGACAGTATCACGAAACTGACCATCCGACACAAAACCAAGGATTTTAAATAGAAAGAATGCTTTCCATCGTTTATTACCAATCGATCGTTGAACCTGGATGGAGCGCAAAATGCTAATTTTTTAGTTTAGTCTTGACGTATAAGGATAGATTACTACTTATAGGAAGAAGTTGTATTGTAAACAATAATACAAATTGGTTACACTGTTTAGTTGTTCCTTATGCAGGGTATTTTTACATATATTTTCTTTTAAAGTTTACTCGGTGAAATCCAACTAGTAAACATTTAAACACCCGGCCCATGGCCTAAAGACAAAATTCTTGTATTTTGCATAAATTTTGCATAAAGTTTTGCGAATGCCAGACTACTAGGGGGCCTTTGGTGGAAAAACTGCAGGTTTTTATTATTACTGTTTTTCCCCATAAATGTTTTGCAATTACTGTATGCTTGATATATTTTTATTTGTCTAATGTTAAACCTGTGTCTAGTGTTTAGTGTCTATATATCTTGAGTCTAGTGTCTACTATTTGCTGTGTTGTATCTAATGTCTGGTTTCAAGTGTCTAGTGTTTAGTTGTATAGTGTCCATAGTGTCTAATATTCAGAGTCAAGTGTCTAGTGTATTATAGTGTCTACATAGTATCTACTAGTCTATATTGTCTTTTGTCTAGTGTTTAGTGTTTATTGCATACTGTCTAATCTTAAAAATCTAGTGTCTAATGTCAGCTCAGTGTCTAGTGTCTAATGCCAGATCATTGTCTAGTGTCTAGTGTCTGAAATGAACCTAAAAATCGATGTTCTCTTAAACTCTCTTATAAACTATAATTAAGAAATTCTTCATTAGTTATATCATTAACGTGTTTAATTACGTACACAACAATTAAACAAAGTTTAACATTATAACTTCACTACAGCTTGAGAACCCAGGTTTCCCTGGAAATAAACGTTCCTTAAAAACGCCCACTCACTCAACTTAGAACGTTTTATAAACGCAAATTAAAATTTGATGCAAATCGGTTAAGGGGTTAATATGTTATTATCGGACATACAAAAAGACAGCAAACACAGATTACTACTTTGTATATCTGACTAGGAAATCATATCGGCCCAATTTGAGGTGACAGGTGATGTTCAAGGGCACGTTTGATACACGATGGTTCTCTTTAACACAGTGTCTGATCATTTACCATTAATAATTTCTTATTTTGCTTTTACTGAAACTGGAGCATGGTAGAAAACTCAAATGTTCGCTAGGGCATGAAGTGTACATCAGCACTCACATTTTATCCTAATTAACAAGACATTCTCAGTCATCGCTGATCAGACTAGTTCGAAGAGTACCGTTGTGAATCGAATATGAGACTTCACAAACAACTTGAAATTACGTCTTAATGCAGTTCCTTTAAAACAGAAAAGAAATTAATTGTATTCCTTTAAAACAGAAAAGAAATTAATTGTTTTCCTTTAAAACAGAAAAAAAAACTAATTTTATCCCTATAAAACAGAAGAGAAACTAATTTTATCCCTTTAAAACAGAACAAAAACTGATTTTGTCCCTTTAAAACAGAACAAAAACTAATTTTGTCCCTTTAGAACAGAAAAAAAAACTAATTTTATCCGTTTAAAACAGAAGAGAAACTAATTTTATCCCTTTAAAACAGAACAAAAACTAATTTTGTTATGTTTCAAGATGTTCCATTACGTCACACTCACAGTAACACAAAAGCACACACTTACATTTCCTTTTATTCTTTTGTATTCATCCCCAGCTTGATATAGTAGTCTTTATATTCTTTTGTATTCATCCCTAAATTAATGGGATATTAAAGATACAACTTTGTAACCTTGTATATACGATACGAAACAAAAATATTCGATCACATACAAATTCAAAAAATGTTTTTCTTCACAAAAAAAATAATTATGATTGAAAACATAAACGATTTGAATATCACATGAAAGATTTATACTTGTTGTGTTAAAAACTCCAATTTTTTATCCTTCAAAGCTTTTTTTCAACCCATAATTAAAACGAATCTTTCCTTTCCCGGCAAGAAGCAACCCATTTTTTACATTATCCCTAGAATGAGTTCCTAAAATATGAATCCGTATGAATCCCGGAAAAGGGTTGAACCCATAATTATATTCGTTCTATGTAGTTTATTATAGACTTAGGTCCATTATATTGGAGATAAAGCTGGAGCCAAGCAGAGCCATGCAGGGACATCAGACGTTAGAATGTATGTTACAGGGTGTCCAAATAAACAGGAGAGTACACTACAGAGTGTCCTAATAAACACTAAATATACTAATCGGTGTCCCATAAAAATGAAAATATAATTTAGGGTGTCCCAATTAACATGAGAGTATTATACAGGGTGTACCAATAAACAAAAGAATATACTTTAGGGTGTATAATACAGGGTGTCCCAATAAACATGAAAATATACTACAGGATGTCCTACATGGTGGTTTACCCTGGGTTCAACTGGTTACCCACAAAGGATGAGACTTTATGAAACGACTAGGTGCAGAATTTAAACCGTGTAATCTTGAAATGTCATATGTTAAGAGTTTCAGATCGTCTCATCATTTGTATATATATATATAGTAATCTATGTGTGTTTGTTAGTTTATTCGATCATAACTCATGAACACCTTGACAGATTTACCTCTATGTTGACTGGGGAACTCAGGAAAGCCACGGAAATGTTGTAGGAAAATATGGCATGCATCAAAATTACGACCAAGCGCGGGTAAACGATTTTTTGAAATTCCCCGGGCAACACCTTGAACTTCAGTCAATGATGAATAAAAATTATATAAAGTAAAAGCTCTGATGTCACATCTGCCCAAAATACAAAATTTAAATGGTTTTATTCAGATTAGAAAATTCCCGTGTTAATTTATGAACCTCAGGGTAAATTGAAAATTCCTGCCTTCCTAGTCTTTTCTTTCAGTTTTTCACTTAATCAAAACCTTTATTCTGAGCAAGGAAGATAAACCAGGAACCCTCTTTTTTTAAATTTACAATTAAATTATACTGTTTTCCTGCAGAGGATTATAAACAATAATTTGGCCTTGTTTGGGTTATATTCCTTCCAGAAATATGGAGGTTCCTAGTTTATATTTCTTGGTTCAAGTGTAATCAATTGGTTCTGTATCTTCTTGATTATAAAATTAAGGAGTAGATACCTGAACCCCTAGTTTTAGGGAAATAGAAGGAATGGTTTATGAGAAGCCAGGGGGAGGGGAGGGAGGGGTAGAAGAAAGAAGGATATGGGCGTAACAGAGGTTTGGTGGAAAGTGGGGTCTGAGCCTCTTTGGCTCATGGTATGGTTTTCAGGAGTCTACAGTCCTGAAAGGGGCTGCGTGCGCCCCCTCCCCCTCCCTGGACAATGGTTTAGCCCCCCGGACAAATTCTTGCATACGCCCCTGATCCCAAGGATACGAGTTCGGCAAAAGAAATCATCATCATCGGAGTTATATATAAAATCTTTTCATTTGGACACCTCTGCATTTCTCGTTGAAGACCCTCATAACTCGTTGGAGACCCCCATATGTCGTAGAAACCCCTGTTTCTCGTTGTAAACCCCCCTATCCCATTGAAAACCTCCCATATTTCGTTGAAGTTTCCCCTATCTCGTTGGAAGACCCCCATATCCCGTTGGAGACCCTTATATCTCATTGGAGACACCTTATTGCGTTGGAAAACCCATTTCTCGTTGTAGATCCAACATATCTCGTTGGAGACCCCCATATCTCGTTGGAGACCTCAATATCTTGTTGGGGACCATGATATCTCGTTGGAGACCCCAATATCTCGTCGTTGGAGACTCCCATATCTTGTTAAAGACCTCCATATCGTGTTGAATACCCTTTATTGCGTTGGAGACCCCGATATCTCGTTGGAGACACCATATCTTGTAGTAAACCTCATTATCGTGTTGAATACCCTTTATTGCGTTGGAGACCCCCATATCTTGTAGTAAACCTCCTTATCGTGTTGAATACCCTTTATTGCGTTGGAGACCCCGATATCTCGTTGGAGACCCCCATATCTTGTAGTAAACCTCCATATCGTGTTGAATACCCGTTATTGCGTTGGAGACCCCGATATCTTGTTGGAGATCCTCATATCTTGTAGTAAACCTCCATATCGTGTTGAATACCCTTTATTGCGTTGGAGACCCTAATATTTTGTTGGATACCCCCATATCTTGTAGTAAACCTCCATATCGTGTTGAATACCCGTTATTGCGTTGGAGACCCTTATATCTTGTTGGAAACCCCCATATCTTGTTGGAAACTCTCATATCTCGTTGGAGACTCCCATATCTCGTTGGAGACTCTCATATCTCGTTGGAGACTCCCATATCTCGTTGGAGACTATCATATCTCGTTGGAGACTCCCATATCTCGTTGGAGACTTCAATATCTCGTTGGAGACTTCAATATCTCGTTGGAGACCCCCATATCTCGTTGGAGACTCCCATATCTCGTATGTAGACCCCCATATCTCGTTGGAGACCCCCATAATCTCGTTGGAGACCCCCCATATCTTGTTGGAAACTCTCATATCTCGTTGGAGACTCTCATATCTCGTTGGAGACTTCAATAACTCGTTGGAGACCCCCATAATCTCGTTGGAGACCCCCATAATCTCGTTGGAGACCCCCATATCTCGTTGAAGACTCCCATTTTTTGTTCACTTGAAAGACCAAATAAGTTTTTCCCACAAACTCATATTTTCTTATCCTTTATCTTTGCAACTCATGTTGGAAACTATATTTTCTTATCCTTTATCTTTGCAACTCATGTTGGAAACTATATTTTCTTATCCTTTATCTTTGCAACTCATGTTGGAAACTATATTTTCTTATCCTTTATCTTTGCAACTCATGTTGGAAACTATATTTTCTTATCCTTTATCTTTGCAACTCATGTTGGAAACTATATTTTCTTATCCTTTATCTTTGCAACTCATGTTGGAAACTATAGATATTTCAAACTATGAATTCTGTTGGATTAAATATTATTAGTTTAAATATCAATGGGTTGCACCATCAAGTTGCAATAATATAGGGATTAGAAAATTTGAATTTATGGTAAAGGCCTTGTCAAAATTTACCTCACAAAAATGTTTAAAGACATTGAGATATGTGACCATAAAAATAGTTATCTTTCAGTCCCTGCAGCCTGAATAATTTAAAATAAGAATTTGTGGAATTGTTCACACTCAGCATAATTTTTTTCAAAAATTTCAGTGTAGAAAAATAAAGTCTTTTTATTGTTAAATGATTGCGGGAATTTCCTGTATTTAATGTGAGAATTGTCTAAGAATTGACCAATTTTAAAACAATACAAATTGTAAACTTTCTAAAACAAATCTATTTTGGACATTGCACACCAACTAATTTATAAATTGCCTTTTTCTGTTTTCCTTATATTCATGAATCCTTACAACTATAAACTTTTTTCTTTCTTTGTCAAATTATTAAATAAGCCATGAGACTATATTCAAAATTAAGACTTGGGATCGTCAAATATGTAGATTTCAAATCGTCTTTGTAGGGTCATCCTTTGTAGGTACACGTGTACATTCACGTGTGTCATAAATAGTGAAATATTACAATATTGAAATGTTTCAAATATTACAATATGGAAATGTTTCAAATATTGAAAAACGTCAAATTTTAACTTTTTAACCTTTCAACATTCAACAACTTTAAGAATTCACCTAAAAAATATTGCTTTGTATGTTGATAAAGTCTAAACTTAATTTAAAATGTAATTTTCTAAGTCAAACAAAAATGCATTTTTTATCTTTGTCCATTCATATTGTATGTATCTCAAATGTGCTCATTACAGTATTTACCATCAAGCTATCTTCTTAAGATGTGGAATAACCTGCCTTTTGACTTAAAAAGAACCAACTCTTTAAGCATATTTAAAAATAGACTACTAAATTCTCTGTTTGAAAATTACATTACAATGTGTTATAAACCGAATTGCTATTCATGTAAAACTAATAAGATATGTTTTAATATGCTTTGATATTTGTTGTGTACATGCCAGAAAATTACTTTAAACTATTTTGCATAAGATAAAATCGCACCCTGATCTCTAATAGTTCTCCTTAAATCTATTTACTTGAATTTTTTGTTATCATTGTTGAAATTAGGTGGAAAATTAATCAAAACAGCCAAGAGCTATTTTCCACCTAATTGCTTTATACTTGTACTGTTAATATAATCATCAATTTGTAATTGCAAACTCGTTCTGTACTCAGATACATGTATTTTAGCAATAAACTTTATCTACCTATCTATCTATCTAGCTATCTATTGTATCTATGTATATTGTATGTAGATTACATGAATGTATCTAAGTATATTGTATGTAGATTACATGAATGTATCTAAGTATATTCTATGTAGATTACATGAATGTATCTAAGTATACTGTATGTAGATTACATCAATGTATCTAAATATATTGTATGTAGATTAAATGAATGTATCTAAGTATACTGCATGTAGATTACATAAATGTATCTAAATATATTCTATGTAGATTACATAAATGTATCTAAGTATATTCTATGTAGATTACATAAATGTATCTAAATATATTGTATGTAGATTACATGAATGTATCTTAGTATACTGTATGTAGATTACATGAATGTAATCTAAGTGTATTGTATGTAGATTACATGAATGTAGTTTAAGTGTATTGTATGTAGATTACTTGAATGTAATCTAAGTATATTGTATGTAGATTACATAAATGTAATTTAAGTATATTCTATGTAGATTACATGAATGTAATCTAAGTATTTTGTATGTAGATTACATAAATGTAATTTAAGTATATTCTATGTAGATTACATGAATGTAATCTAAGTATTAGGGCATTGGTAGGGGGGAGGGAAGGATCATAATTATATAGTTTAGGTTTAGAAACATATCTTTAAAATACCTTGGGCGGATCTATTAGTTGAAATTAGGCTTAAAGAGAAGCCTCGTTTATTGGTCATAAGTGCTCTTCATGTGTATCATATATAGCCTGCAATTCAGCAGCTAGCATGCATCCCCAGAATGCTGAGCAGCCAGCTGAGCAACTAGTGTGAATCCCCGGCATGCTGTACAGTCTACATACATCCTTAGCATGCTCAGCAGTCTGTGTGCATTCCCTAGAAGGACTGTAAACGTAGCTGGTTTGAAGTGACCCTACATTTAAAAAGGAATGTCATGTCTGATGCACAACGGAACTGTATCTGAGCTACTATGAGGAAGTTATTACAGTTTTTACTTCTAAAAACATGTTGAATTCTAATTGTAGTCTCAGCAGCTCAAATCCACAAGAGAAACCAAGATCGAAAGCAATCAATTTTCCGCTAGAAAAGTATGGATATCTTATTTATCCTTGACAAAGGTTTAAATGGTACCGTTGTTAATTGAACGTAAATGAACGGAGGATTATCATGTCTACACCTCTATAACAGTCTCTATAATCTCCAAACAACATATATAAATATATATATAACCTAACGGTTTAAATCTATGAAATCGTGTATCAAAAATCCCCCCTCCCCCCACAGGCCACACTCTCGTGCAATACATTTCTGAATAATCAGGCAGTAAAGAAGCAAGCAGTCCCTCCGACACTGCCTGACAGGCCTGGCTCTAGGAAAAGGCTGATTATGTTGTAGGTTGAGTTTTTACAATGTTTTTGCTAAAGCAACCCAACTTGATCTTTCGCCCTTTTGGATTTTACATCCGAGTCTCAAAACTATCTATCACAAAAACTACCTTTCTGTTTGTCTGTCTGTATGTCAGTCTGTCTGTTTGTCATTCGGCACTTCTTTCTACATACAATGTGCCCCTCAAAACATGATAATACACACATGTTTGCCGCTTTAGTAATGGTTAATTGGCGGTACAGTCCAAACTAGGACCGGGGGTGGTACAGGGGGAGGGGTGGTACAGTTAAATGGTTTTCAACATGAATATATTCTTTTGACTCTAAATGTCTTTGTTTGTCGGGTATTTTAGAAACCAAGAGGACATTTGGAAGACATGTATCCATTTTGGAGACATGTATATCTCTTTATCTGTTCAGAACTTAGAGCTATAAAACCAGGATTAGAAGTGTGGCGGTCTTTCTTAGTCAAATATATAGATAAGACGTGAGGAGGGGATAAAAAAAGAAGGGGNATATAGATAGGGGGAAGTGCTTATAGGGATATTTGAAAATTTCATTTGAAAGTAATCTGGATTTTGGATTCATGCTGGGACTAGTTACATTGAGTCAATATATGTTATGTAGTATATAGTAGATATTGTAGCATTATCAATGTATGTGGTATATAGTAGATACTGTAGCATTATCATATTTTAACTCGTAATTCATCTGTAGGATTATATATCAATACATCTTGGAATATATATCAATTGATCTTGGAACATATATCAATTGAACCTAGGGCTATGTATCAATTGATCTCAAGAATTATGTATCAATTGATCTTCTATAATAAATCAATTGATTTAGGATTTTATATCTATTGGTTTAGGATTTTATATCAATTGATCTTGGATTAAATATCAATGGATCATGGATTATGTTTCAATTGATCTTGGATTATATATTAATTCATCCAGGATTATATATCAATTGATCTAGGATTCTAAATCAATTGATTTTGGATTATGTATTAATTGATCTTGGCTTAGATATCAAATGATCTAGGATTATATATCAATTGATCTTGGATTACGTATCAATTACTCTTGTATTATGTATCTATTGATCTTGAATTAAGTATCAATTGATCTTGTATTATGTATCAATTAATCTTGGATTAAATATCAAATGATCTAGGATTATATATCAATTAATCTTGGATTATATATCAATTGCTCTTGTATTATGTATTTATTGATCTTAAATTAAGTATCAATTTATCTTGTATTATGTATCAATTGATCTTGGATTATATATCAGTTAATCTTGGATTATGATTCAATTGATCCAGGATAGTTAATTTATTAATCTCGAATTATGTTTACATTGATATTGGATAGTAAATTTATCGATCTTGGGTGGTAAATTAGTCGATCTTGGATGATGCATCAATTGATATTGGATTATATATCAATTGATTTTGGATTTAAAGCAGTTGATCTTGGATTATGAATTATTTGATCTTGGATTATATATCAGTTAATCTTGGATTATGATTCAATTGATCTAGGATAATTCATTAATTAATCTCGAATTATGTTTAGATTGATCTGGGATATTAAATTGATCGATCTTGGATTATTTCTTAATTGATCTTGGAATATGTAGCGATTAATCTTGGATTATATATTAATAATTGATCTTGTATTCGTATCAGTTGATCTTGTATTATATCTTGGATTGAGAAAAAAGAGGAGTGAGGTGAACGTTTGGTTTTTTTTTCTTTATATAGTATTCAATATCTTTAACATTTTCTTCAATAATTTTAACATTTTCTTCAATATTTTTAACATTTACTATTCAAAGCAAACAGGGTGGAAAACCGAACCAATAACTGTCACAGGAATGTCAACGAAAAATATTTCCACAAAATTTAGTTGTCGACCCTCCCTACACCCTGTGGGGGGTATGCAAATGAGTAAAGGAGTTCACTTGTCTTAGAGTCATAAGAGCTTTGGGTCTCCTTTACCCAACGTTCCAGGGGATCGACGTTACATATGATTCTCACAATACAAAGAAAAATTCCCATTATTATTTAAAACAAATACTCAATTCCTAAGACAGCGTCGACCATGAGAAAGAATGTTGAAGAATAAAATTAAAAGAGGAGAGTTCTATAATTGATCACACTTTCAGGAGTTTACATATAATGTTAAAATTTCAGAGACATTTTCCTTTAATAGTCGAAAGATAATCAATACATTTACAGAAACAAAAGTTTGAAAAAGTAGCAAATATCTCTCAAAAATACTGGAAAACAAAGACGATATTAATCTATAATACTGGAACCAAGAGACAATATAAATCAAAGTACAATGGAAAACAAAGACGATATTAATCTAAAATACTGGAACCCACAGACAATATAAATCAAAGTACAATGGAAAACAAAGACGATCTTAATCTAAAATACTGGAACCCAAAGACAATGTAAATCAAAGTACAATGGAAAACAAAGACGATATTAATCTAAAATACTGGAACCCAAAGACAATATAAATCAAAATACAATGGAAAACAAAGACGATATTCATCAAAATACACTGAAAAACACAAAATGTAATAGAAAACTAAGATGTTTTTTCATCAACAAACAACGAAGGCGATTTTCA
Source organism: Eurytemora carolleeae (assembly GCF_000591075.1). Lineage (NCBI taxonomy): Eukaryota > Metazoa > Arthropoda > Copepoda > Calanoida > Temoridae > Eurytemora > Eurytemora carolleeae. The sequence goes on along the minus strand of NW_019396996.1, from coordinate 21,169 downwards.
TAAAAAAAAATTGTGGAAATCAAAGACGATTTTCCCATTCTTTCATCAACAGACAAAAAAGAGGATTTTCTTAAAAAAAATAGATAACAAAAACGATATTCCACGAAATACAGTGGAAAACGAAGATTTTTTCCACAAAATATTCTAAAAACAAAGACGACTTCCGTTAATTACACTGGGAAGCAAAGACGATTTTTCAAAAAAAAATCCTGAAAGACAAAGACGACTTCTCTGAAATTTCCCTGGAAATGAGAGACAAAAATAAAAACAACGGTAACTAAAATAACAAAGATGTAATTAAAAATATTTTTTTACACTTTGGAGAATTTGTAATGCTTCAGATTTAAAAGTACAAAATATAAGGGTTTAAAGAGAAGTCACTTAATTCCACATTTCTTGCCTGTTTTTGCTTGACTTGACGAACCATCGCAGAGAAAGGTTTTCCTAAATTTTCAAACATGCAAACATGGCCCTCAGGCGTTCATGTCTCTTTGTACAAACCATACAGTAAGAACCAGAAAATTCTAAAATAAATATCTTCTCTTTTCTTTCTTTCGTTAGAGTTTTTTTTGCAATTGTTGGATCTCTCAACATGGCCAAGGCTCCTTTTTTTAGTCACAGTTTAGTTAAGTTTTTCAATGATAATCATAATTGTATAATTAGGTGTAAAAGATATTGTTAACCTTCTTTTTATACCGAACAAAATTTTCGTTTTTCGAAATACTTTCGCAAAGTTCGATATTGCGGAAAAAATAGTATAAAGAATGAAATTTGAAAGACGACAATCACAGCTCTTCAGATATGACGATCCCAAGATTAAATTATATATTCCATCTTTTTTGTAGTTTTTAACTGGCTTGGTGGAGACTTGGTAAACAAACAAGTTTATGATTGCAGTGAATCATATTTGTCAGGAAACAGACAGTTTAAAATCCCTACAGTCGTCTCTGAAGTCTCATCCTTTGTGGGTAACCCTGCATGTACAGGGTTACCCACAAAGGATGAGACTGTCGAGACGACTTGAAAATTTTGAAATATAAGGCTTCAAAGTTTAAATTAAGTCTTCTGCCTTGATTATGATTTAAAATGTTTTATTTAATGATTTTGCAAAGAAAAAAAGAAGTTATTAGTTGCAGGGAATTATGAATATAAGGATAGAGACAGTTTATATTCCGTACAATCGTCTCTGAAGTCTCATCCTTTGTGCGTAACCCTGTATATATAGCGGTCAGTGAACACTGGACACCTTGAAAAAAATTGCTGAGCTGTAATTAAGATTTCCCATCTTAAAAATCGAAGGTCCTGTGAATTTATGTTTAAAATTTACTCTACCGTCTTTATTTTGACATTGGACAAAATTTACTATTTCTAATTGGTTTGATTGATGATAGAATTGGCAGTTATAGTTAAGTCTTAAAGCTTTAAAAATTAAGTCTTATATATTTCACATTTGACACCCCCCCCCCTCTAGAATAAAATGTGGGTGTGTTTAGGTGTCGCCGGCAGATCATATCACTATTTCAAGAATTCAAGAATTTAATCGGAAAAATGTCGGAGTTCAATTTTTCTTCTGCTTATCCCCGGTTAATAGAAATATCTTAATTCTTTTCTCCCCTTTACATTAAACTTTAAAGGGAATGTAAAGGAAAAATGAAAGGGGGTATAAGCTGAAAGCTAATCACTTTAGCCCTCGATCGCGACCCATGAAAGTTATATCTGATATTCCTATCTCGAGAAATTGATAAACAACTGTGTCAAATTTATACGAAAATTAATATATATACAATTTTGTACAAAAGTAGTCGGTTTAGATAGATCAAATTCAGCAAATATGCAACCAATCTGAAAACGATGATATCCCAGAGAAAGCTAAATATAACTTAGGTTTACTCCAATTCTAATTTTATATTTGTCATTTATATTTTTTATAGATTTAATTCTTAATATTATTTATACGTCCGTATTGCTTGACCAGGAATTCCACCAATGGCAGTGCAGCAAAGTGGTCACGTGATACAGGCGGAGACACGTGACCAGTATACTGCTCTGCCATTGGTGATAGTTCTGGTCACGTGATTTAAGTTAAAGATTTTCTAAATCTTACATATATGAACTTTTGTATAATTTTAACACAGTTGTATATCAATTTCTCGAGACAAGAATATCAGATAAAACTTTCATGGGTCGAGATCAAGAGAGTGATTAGCTTTCAGCCTATACCCCCTTTCATTTTACCTTTACAGTCCCTTTAAGGGATTGTTCTCGTCTTTGGAAAAACACAAAATATCTTGGTTTTTAAAATCTAGAATTACAACAAGCCATAAGCCTATATCGTACTGCGTGTGTTCCTTAGAGCCAGATGTCCCAACACCGAGTCCATTAGCGCCTGATCCAATCAGGGTTCAGTCATGTGTTTGTTGTCTATTCTGAACCAATAGAAATAGTATGGCGGTAACATCTATCTTTCTATCTATCTCATTATCCAATTAAAGTTATGAATCCTTCAATCGGCGCTATCAGTAAATGGAAATATTTACTTCTACTGAAACTATAAAACTCTCTGTGTATTATTCACTCAGAAAACTACGGTTTGAGGGTGAATTTTTCAGATTTGTACAAGGGTTAAACACAAATTGCGAAAAATCCCGCATAAGAATAGATGTATAGATGAATAGATGAATAGATAGATAGATATAAATATATGTCGCCCTGCTCCAAGCCGGGAAAGATCATTAGTCAGGGGATTAGGTGGCGGGATTGTCACGAATTCTAAAAAGAGAAAAGTCAAGATTAATTATTTATCTTGTATGCATAGTCCATAGGGTCGGTAGATTTAGGGCTTTCATGGATAGATAGATAGATAGATAGATAGATGGATAGATAGATAGAGATATATAGACAGATAGATAGAAATAGGTAGATATACGAGGTGTCCTGCTGTTTGAATGATATTATATACAATATGGAATTTAGTAATTAGAAGAAGAAACAGCGCAATTGTACGGCTTCACATTGGGTATATTGTATTTACTTTCTAACTACCTATCTATTTATCTATTCATCTACCCATCTATCTATTTATCTATTTACTTATTTATCTGTCTATCTATCTATCTATTCATATATATATATATATCAGTAAAGACGCAAAAATCATCTAATACTATTTTAATCAGAACACAATGTTTCCTGCTTTATGTAATCATCTGTATCTATATATATATTAGCTGTCTAGCCATTTACCCATCTATTTTCAGATTAACATCTAAAAAATACAGTAGATCATAGCATTAGTACACTATTTTTATTATTTAGTCATGGAAATATCTGTTCATATTTCATAATTGTTTTAAAATTTTCACCATGACTCATTTTATAAAGGATTTACTCTGTTTATAAAACGGTCAAGTTGTAGTAAAATTAATCAAAAAAGTTCGCTTTTGAATAAAGTTTTTGTTTGTTTGAATGAAATAAAGTTGTTGTTTACGATACTGTTTTATTAATCGTTCAAGTCACTACACCGAAATATCTAAATTGAATATTATCATTCATATTTCTATTTATTTCATAACAGATCTATTAAACTTATAAGTCGCGATCTTAATATTAAATGCCACACGCACTTTCGGATATAATAAGAAATTTATAGGGATATATATAGAAGATATATAGTAAGATAGGGATAGAGGAATACAAAGTATATATAACAATAAGAAAGAGACTGGGGGATAGACAAATTATATAAAGATACAATAAAAATTGATAAGCTTTTACAAAGAAGATATGTAGTTATAAAGGGATATATAAAGAAAATAAAAGAATATAAAGAAGATGATTAAAACAGGGATAGGGTGAGAATAGTAGACATAGTGAGTAAGGACAATGCGGGTAAAAATGAGATATAACATAGGGATGGGAGCAATAAAGTAGGTATAATAATATGACAGAGACAGGGACTAGGAAGATATAAAGAACAAATAAAAAGAAAGGGAAAGAGAGATATAAAGAGAATATGATAAGATACATATAGGGGGGAATAGCTAGACTAAGATAAGAATAGGGGATATCACGTAGATATAATTGGGATAGGGATAAAAAAGATATTTAACAAGATATGGATAGGGGGAGAGGGGTTAACAGGAGATATGATAAGATGAATATGCATATAAAGAAGATAAAACTACATAAATATGGATAGGGGGAGGGGGGTGAACAGGAGATAAGATAAGATAAATATGAATATAAGTTAAAACTACATAAATATGGATTGAGGGAGAGGGGTAAACAGGAGATATGATAAGATGAATATGAATGTAAAGAAGATAAAACTATATAAATATGGATTGAGGGAGAGGGGTAAACAGGAGATATGATAAGATGAATATGAATGTAAAGAAGATAAAACTACATAAATATGGATAGGGGGAGGGGGGTAAACAGGAGATATGATAAGATGAATATGAATGTAAAGAAGATAAAACTATATAAATATGGATAGGTTTAAATAAATATGAGATATATAGAGTTGAATAAGTACTGGGAAAATATTTATTCAAATGTTTGACATTTCTCTCGTTCACTGTTGGTTTTCTTTAAACCACCATCAATCATTCATGTAGAGGAGTTCTACCCAGGTCATCAATATTGATAGAACTAAAGTTTGAAGATAAGATGTATCTTATTCCTCAATAAGAATAGAACTTAAGTCTTAACCCTATATAGGCTGAAGTGTCTGGCGTACCCAAAATATTCGGGGGGGGGGGGGGGGGGGGGGGGGGGGGTCCCAGAGACCCCTATTTCTGTATTGTGATACAAATATTTGATACAGTTTTGGAAAGCCATTTGGCTCTACTTTAATAGTCTGCAATAAAATTTGCAGTTTTGCAAAATTTCGTATGTTTATTGCAATGTGAAGTTATTAAGCAAAAAATGTGCAAGCACAAAAAGTGAGCGAAATATGATAAATTATACATTTTTGAAAAGACCTTACCACGGTAAGTCCAAAAATGCAAATTGTTCAAACACAAATTGTATGTAGGGAAAATTCTCTATAAAGACATCTGTGTAAAAATCTATTAATAATTTCTTTCCAAAAATTGTGCAATCTGCTTTCTTTTGTTCAAGGCTTTCCATAGAGCTATACAAAGTTGAAATCCAATGACCGACAATAAGTCTAAATATAGATTTAGTCGGGTATAGGTAAAACAAGGCATTCAGGCAGTATGTGTTAGTTAGAAAAACCAAACAATTTGAACAACGTCAAAACAATACTTTTTGAGTTATCTCCAAAAACCAGCTGGAATATTTAGGGTTAAGATGAAATAAGTGTAGAACTAAAGTATTTGAAGATAAGATATTTTCTATTCATCAGTAATATTAAAACTAAAGTGGGAAGAGTTCTCCAATACTTTAACAATCGACCCCTTGACTGATTTTCCTCAAGGGGTTCCTGAGTTATGACAGGACGTACAAACAGACAAACAGAGATTACTGCTTTATATATGTTTATAGATTCTAGCTTGGGAACCCAGCGCTGCCAAAATGTAACTTCCGCCGTTTACCTCCACTTGAAAGATTTTACCGGGAAACTAAATTTTCGCTATGAAAGTCGATTTACTATACTTAAAATCTTAAAACCAAGCTAAGCACATTCCCGTGAACCTCCCGAGTTCTCCAATAAAAATTTGAGGCAAACGATTCATGGGTTTCTGAGTTATGATCGTTCAAACAAACAGACAGACAAACAGAGATTACAAATTTACAGATACTCATTCATTGACCGTTTTCTTTATTTTTGCACATATTAATACATTTGCAATGACCTAGAAATTCTGAGAATGAATTTTATTGTTGCAATAAATATATGCGTCATGAAAACAAACAAAGCTTTATATAAAATACAAGATATCATAAATCTGAAGTTTTCCAATTAGATTGTTAAGTACAATAGATGGCAACGTAGAATTTGTACACTCTCAGTACAGTTGTATTCTGTCGTCACAAGTGTAAATTCAGTTATTGTGTCCGACAAAATTATTAATAATAGTGATAATTTTAGAATAAAGTGCTTTTCTTACAATAAAATAAGTGAAATGTTATGTGTTCTTTAGTTTCTGTTTTTACACTTTTTTATCTAATCTTGAAAAACATGTCAACTAATATGAGAAAATTTCGCTTTCCTTGTTATATTTGACACTTGTGACGTCATGTATAATTTGTTAATTTCTCTGTTGCCACCTATTGTACTTGATAATCTATTTTTAATTGCGGGTATTTCATTCAGTTATTTTCATGTTATCATTTCAGAGGTTCATGGTATATTATAGAAAACTTGAAAACTGTTTAGTTCATCCCAAAATGCACACAGCACTGCACAGCAATAATCGATAAAAAACCGTTCATACAATATGTTGTGAACATATAGGGTGGAATTTGATAATTTATTATGATGAATATCTTTTATTTTCAAATATTCAAATTTTCAGATTTTTAATTAATAATTTTCTTTCACATTACTGATAAGATAACGGTTAAGAGGATACCGTTCTAAAGACATAGACACTTAAAATTACATAGACCGCTTCTTTAAAGGGAAATGGGGTAAAGGCTTACGGCGAAAAATAATCGCTTTTGATCTCTACTAATCTTAAATCTATCTATCTGTTGCGTCTATAAAAAGAATATTGTTAAAAACGACTGTAACTGAAGAACGTAGCGTCCATACAAATTCAGAAAGTTGCAATATATGACTCAAATCGCAAAAAATCATTTTAATTTCAAACAAATCATTTAGATATTACAAACTATTGTCATTGACACCTAGCTGAAAATGTCGTTTTAAGTGCATTGTATATAAAATAAATAACAAATATTATGAAATAATAACTATATACGAATGCGTCGAAAAATAATCGATGACTTTAGGTTGTAATATCTGAATGATTTGTTTGACATTTATTATTTATTATTATTTATTATTTATTATTTATTATTTATTATTTATTATTTATTATTTTACGCTACGAGTCCCATATTGCAACTTATTATGGACGTTACGTTGTTCAGTTTAAGTCATTATTAACAATTTTCTCCTTATAGACGCAACAGAGAGAAGTAAGATTAGTAGCGTTTAAAAGCGATTATTTTTCGCCATAAGCCTAATACCCCCTGTCATTTTTTGCGAAGGTTTCCTTTAAGTTCATTTTAAGATATATGAAAGAAGAGTTTGAAACAATGAACATTTAAATGTTATATTATGGTCTGGTTGATAGATATAAATCTAGATAAAGATAAAAAGGAAAAGATTAAAGAAACAATCCACAAATATACTCATCTGTTATCAACCGTAGTTACTTTTCTGTCTAAAATGTTAAAAAAAGGAAATTTAAGTGAATCGCCATTCAAAGAGGGTAATGCCCGATTCACAACAGTACCCTTAAAACATTAATCTAATCAATAATGTCGTTTTATTAGCTTTAAACGTTATGTACTATAATAGAAAATGATAAGTTTTAAAAACAAAAGCATGGATATCTATTTCATACTTTAGCAGACAGATATTATAAGAAAATTAAGGGTAACATAAAATTACGCTTACAGTCCCTTTAATTCTGAGATTTGACTGATAATACGCTTACAGTCCCTATACTACTGAGATTTGACTGATAATACGCGTACAGTCCCTTTAATACTGAGATTTGACTGAAAATACGCTTACAGTCCCTTTAATACTGAGATTTGACTGATAATACACTTACAGTCCCTTTAATTCTGAGATTCGACTGATAATACGCTTACAGTCCCTTTAATTCTGAGATTTGACTGATAATACGCTTACAGTCCCTTTATTTCTGAGATTTGACTGATAATACGCTTACAGTCCCTTTAATTCTGAGATTTGACTGATAGCCTAAACTACCAGGAATACAACTCACTCTACTCACACCCTTCAAACACTAGATAGTAGATAACAATCAAAGAGCCACAAATTTTAAAAATAAAATAAAATCTAAAAATATTTACAAATCGAGAAATTGATAAATTTTTTCCAATAATATAAGACCTTGGCTAATCAAAATATAATTGTATTTTAAAAATAAAAAAAAAACATTACAGTAAACTTCGATTCTATCAAATGTAGAGCCGACCTTCGGGCCGCCAAACAATTTGTTCATTATATACATTTAGACAAAAGAGGGCAAAACGGATTCAAATGTCAAACAAAGTAAATTGAACATTAGAAAAAAATCTTGCATGTTTTCTATTATAACTCATCTTATGAAAGACACACAAATGCGTTGAATTTCTGTTATGGAACCGGATATGGAACCATTTCTTTCATGGAACCGGATATGGAACCATTTCTATCATGGAACCGGAAATGGAACCATTTCTATCATGGAACCGGATAAATTTTGCTTTCTTAAATTTGTGCGTAATATTCCAAACTAGAGGAGTTACGAGGCCACAAAGTCATACCAGGTATGTCTCATAGATTTCACCTTCAACTGTTTACAATGCAAAAATACTAATTATAATTTCAGTGTCATTGAAATTCATTTTGCATGTAGAAAGAAGAACTTGAAATAAACATTCACGTTTCTGATGATTTGAATTGTTTTATTTTTTAAAGTGTCGGACTCTCGTTTCAAGTTTTAAAGATCTCTTCTCTTTGGACAAAAAGGTTAAAGTGTGTAAGTGCCTTGCACCTAATATACTATATAGTCATTCGACTTAATTATCCTACTCTTTCTTCATACCCTTTCTTCAACATCCCACCCCCATTACATTATTTTCAACCCCAACCATTTGTCTTCTTTACTCGCTGCTTGCGTTTAAATTTAAATCATAGACTGGTTCAGCTGTAGCAAAATTGAGGCCTATTGTAACTAACGTCGTATCTTGTTCATTTAGTAATTAAGCAAATCCTGTAATGCGATAAACCCATTCCGTGACAGACCGTTTACGTAGATATATATATATATAACTCCGTTATACCCATATTGTGATTCTTAACTATGTTATAGATATAACAACGCATAACTTGTAATTACGCTGTTAATAACCCATTTCTAATACGAACTACGAAATAAACCTCAGTTGAGTGAGACTCTTTGATTACAGTGTTAGAAGTAATTGATTACTAGCTTGTGTCTGTATTAATATTCAGAGCTAAAGAGATCATGCCCAGTGGTTTGGCATTGATCGATTACTAGCTTCTGCCTTTATTGCCATTTATAGCTGACATGATCGTGTCCTGGTTGAGACATTGATCAATTGCTATGACACCGATACTTAGGCTTGTCTCCTTGTGTGACATTCAAGCACTGAACCCTGTGTTGATATATAACCAGGGTTGGATCGTTCCCCTCATTTGGGATCAACATATATATACCTATTGATAGCTAGGCTTGTGTTCCTGTGTGACATTTAGAGCATTGTATTGGTAGCTGGATTTTTATAGCTACGCTTGTGTCCTTGTGTGGCATTTAGAGCCTTGGATTCAGTCCTGGTTGAATTTGATAGCAGACGGACCTGGATAGATACTTCTTGAGAAATTGTTATAGAGTAGGTATTTACCACAAAGCATCCACCTTTCTTTATCCCACCCCTCACCTGCCCACTTTTCTTTAACTTGATCCCCTTTCTTTCCCAACCCCCATTTCTCCCCCCCTTTCTTTACCCCCCTTTCTTTACCCCCCTTTCTTCTCCCTTTTCCTAATAATAATAATTCTGTTTTTGTGTTTATTGTGTTTGTTTGTCTTTTTGCATATCATATCAGCTTAAAAACCTCATGAATCATGACCGATTTTCCTCAACCTTTGATTGAGGAAACACGGGATAGTATTTATTCTAAAAAGTTGAGTTTCCAGACAAAGCTGGGTTCTCTAGCTAGTCTATAAAATTAGTTTAATTGTACGATCAGAACTCCTGAACTGAGCTGTGCATATTAAGATTTATCTACATTTTAATTAAAATTTTAATTGAATAAACTTGAACATAAAGGTATTTTGCATGATTTTTAAAATCAATAACGAGTGTTCCAAGAAAAATGGTTTCTTAGATTTAATTAATTTTAATTGTACTTTCTTCATGATTTATATTTAAAACTAAAATATTAAAATTTATTGAAAAATGTCAAAAAAGTGAACAATCTTTTTAATTGAACTGAAAAACTGAAGGGAATTTGAATAATGTTGACAATCCTTTTGCATTCAAATTATGCAAGCCTTTGAATTTAATGTCCTCCTTGCTAAACTTGCTTTGTACTTTGTGTACCCTTACATTATGCAGTGTGTCACAATAATGAGGGACAATTTAACATATCAAATATATATATNTGGATGTCTTGAGTGTATGTGGCTGACTGCCGGGTGGAGCGGGAGCTAAGGTGAGCGGGGATTTGACACATGTGGTGTGCTTGCTTCCTGTGTACACACACATTTAGAGAATTAACGTCGGCATTTGAGTCGGAAAAATCGTCTTCCTTATATTTCGAATTTGTTTTAACAAGTATCTGTATTCTGTATATATATAGTATTGGGTCAATCACTCAAAACAACCAACCATGCTTAGACAGGTCCTAAATGCATAGTAAATAGTGATTGCTTATTTGTAATATCTCATGCTTTGTAGTTGAATAAAAATATGAATGAATAGTACCATACATATGTAAAGTTGTAACCTCTGTTTGTCTGTTTGTGTGTCCGATCAAAACTCATGATCGAAATCCTTGACCTATTTGCCTCAAATTTGGATTGGGGAACCTTGGGAGAATCATGGGAATGTTCTCAGCTTGGTAAACGGAGGGAGTACCAATGAGTGTCCTGGGAAACGCTGGGTTCCCAAGCTAGTGTTTAAATAAATCATGAAATGCTTGAATACAATATAATTCTCGGTCTTTAATTTGCCATGTTTAGTTGGACACTCTGTATATTTTTACAAATGAAATAGTTATTGCACCCTTTACTAAGGAAATTGCGCAATTTCTTCACAATTTTAAATACCAAGGCAGAGCATTCAGGTAGCAGCCAAGCACTGTAGACAGGCAGTTAGGAGTATGTAAACAGTATTGAATGAATGATCATTTCAATAATTAGAAATCGTCTTTAAATAACGCAGCATTATCTCTAAGGTTGACAATGTGATTCTCGTGATTTCCACCGGTATCATCCTTTATGCCCCTGTATCCCCCTGCATCCCTCTGTGTTCCCCTGTATCCCCATATATCCCTTATATCCCTGCATCTCCCTGTATCTCCCTGAATCCCCCTGTATCCCCCTGTATCCCCCTGAATCCCTCTGTATCCCCTTGAATCCTGAATATTGCACCCTGTATCCTGTATAATTGTATCAGCCTGTATCTTCCTGCCCCCTCTAATCCTCCTATATCTCAAACGCTTTTATGTACTCCAAGGCGCAGGCAGTAGGCAGAACAAGCAGTAAAGGCACGTGGCTTGTTCTAATTATTCTGCAAAATTATTGTTCAGACAAAAACTTAGAATGAATGTAAACTATACCCTGCACCCCAGTTTATGATTATGAAGTTTAAGGATGAATAAAAAGGGAAAATGGAGAAGATGTTGTTGTTTTTCTATCAAGAAAGTGCGGAATTCTTTCCTTCTCCCTGCATGAATTCGCGTGTTACTTTTTAAGAGAAAACACAATTTTCAAATTATCAATTTTTATAGAATAACAATGATATCTTTATTAGTTTTGCTTTAATTAAGGTTTCAAATGTAGTATTCATTAAATTTGGACTCTTGCATATAAGTCAGTATCTTTTAATCCACCATATACAAAATAGGATTTAAAAAAATTTCGCTTAGCTCAAAATTTTCTTTAAAATGCTTTCGACATTTTCCCAAAAAAATTAGAACATTTTGTAAAAGAAACTTATCCCGATAGGATTCAGAAATTTTAAAAATTTTTTATCGACATTAGATTTTTAACTAACAATCAAAATTTCACAAAAAGTGATTTTTTGTAATTCCTAAACCCTAGCCTATAAGACCGATAATATCCTTGTTATAATTCTACTGTTTTGGGCTAAACCAAGCAGACAATGCATTTTACAAGGTTTACCAGGTTCTTTACACTCTTAAAATAAACATAAACTAGGCGTTCAAAATATTGAACATTTTGTACCAAAAGAGTGTGTGTTAGTTTAACGTACTGGTCTGCAAAGCAGTGCGACTGGCTTTCTCATGCCAGACCAGCGCCATTTCCTTTCCCTTTATTCCTATTCCCTGGGCTAAACATATATTTTAGTGTTGGGTCAAAAAAACATATATCTGTTAATTTATTGTTTATTATTACTTTTTGGCTTAAATGCGCAGTAAATTGCAGTGGTTATCTTATCAAAGAAAATGTTTTGTGAGGTATTTGTTTCTTTCTCGGGTTTGGCATATGTTTTATACTGTATAGGGTAGACCAAATCACTTGTAATCAAATAGATTGTTAAGTACAATAGATGGCAACGCATTAAATCAATTTTTCCTGTCAACAACCTGTATTAGTGGAAAAGAGAAGAAGAGTTAAGGTCTGCTCTGTAGGAACCAGGTAGAGATAAAACATTATTTTTTTCAATGTTCAAAATATACAAAAAAAAGTATACACAACGCAAATATAGAAAAAGTCAGCACGCCTTGTACAGTTTGCAAGAGTGGCTTCTAACAGTGTATTTGTCTGTCTGTCTCTGCGTTGTGTGTTGTGTATGTTATTAATTATTTTAGATTAGCATGTGTTTCATGTCAGATTGAAAACAGAAATTCTATTTCGTTTACTTTCATTAAAGTTTAACAAAACAGATAAACTTCGAAAAAAATTTCCTTTTTTATTACATAGAAAGAAGGAATTTTCAAAATATTGAAAACTGTGACTTAAAATAAGTATTTTTAACAATTTTAGAACCTTTAGGACTGAAAAAAAATTATAAAAGACAGATATCCTGGCAGGTAGGAAAATTGTGCAGCAACTTCCAACACTAGTCCCAAAGCTCTGGTTCTGTTTTATCTTACAACCAAAATTTTATATTTTGTGTAGCCTTAGACTTGTACATTTTAGTACTACATTCAAGGTCCAGTTTAAAAGAAGTAATTGATAGATTTTGCGTGGAGCTTGCACATTTTGGATTACTGTGGGGCCTGGGGGGCATTATATTCCAAATTTAAACAGTACACAGTAGTACCTCCCAATAAGATTGATTGGAATTTTTACAAAATCCGCCAAAGTTTTCTTAATTATCCCCGATTATCGGACAAGAAATGCTGGAAACGTGATTTCAACCAAATTTTGGAGATTTTAAATACTATTGGCATAAGGAACACATTCCATCAACATTATATCCCCCCCCCCTCGGCCCACCATCCTACTCTGAGGTCTGTCTACTCCCTGTCCTGCTTTCCACTTCAAAAGTTAAAATCCTTGATTTCAGTTTATTTCCTATTCTAAATTGTTGTATGGAGGTTGCGTGATTCTAGCATTTGTATTTTTATTCCACTCTACACTCTACACTCAACACTCAACACTCTACACTCTACACTCTACACTCTACACTCTACACTCTATACTCTACACTCTACACTCTACTTTGTTTACATGTAATATACATATGTTAGGTATAGGTGGCCAAACGGCTGGACCAAATTTGCACAATTTTTTTGAGGGAACCCATGGGGAGTAACAAAGGTTAAAAAATCGATTTTATTTAAAATTCCAGATGCAACGCCGGGCACTTCAGCAATTAATAACATTTTTGTTAATAGAACCTTTTATGTTTCTTGTTTTCTTGATTTCAATTAAATTTTCAAATGCTCTTTAGAATTCTTTAAACAATATTTGTCACAATGCTAAGTTTGATAAAGCAAACTCTCTTAAAGGGGACTAATTTCAACATTCATGCATCATAACCTCTCAGCTTTTTGACAGCCAACAAAAATTCATTAAAAATTTTTGTAATTCTGAAGGAAATATATGAGTGTGACACGTTAAAAAAAATTAAGAATATCCCAAGAAATGAAGGGGGGGGGGATTGAGTCTCTGCCACAAACTCTATATATAATCCATATATTTTTGCAACACAATGTCGTAGAACTAAGATATTTCTAATTATGAATACTGTTGGATCAAATTATCTAAGTTTAAAGTTTACACCATCAGGATAGTTTTTGTTTACCATTAAATCTTTTAAATCAAATTTTTCTATATTCAGAGCACATTTTTACAAAAAAAAATTAATTTTACTATAAACTTATAACCTACAGAAAGATGGAAAACGAAAATTTTAGTTTTTTACTATACCTCCAACTCTCCCTCCCCCTCTACAAAAAATACATTTTTTATCCATGTCATGTTCCACCAAAGTGAGATAATTGCAATGGGCCGGGTTTCAGCGGCAAGCTTTTATCTATCTTTAGAAAGAGAGAATATTGGATCATTTTCAAAATTGGATTTTAAAAGGGTGAGTACGGTAATGGATTCAACATAAAGAATTGATGTTATTTATGTATATATACTTTTAATAGAGAATTTTAGGCGCTTCATACCACTACACAAAGGTTTAAGAATGAAAGGTTAGATAGACTATGGAGTGAGTCTAGGAATTGGAAATTTTGACTTTTTGAAAAACTTTCGTTCCGTTTCGTAAACGATGAAAGAAATGTAAAAACAAAACGAACGCTTTGAAAACGATCGTTTTTGAAAACTTTAATTTTTTAAAGGGATGCTACCAAGTTATGATAGTTTTTAAGATCGTTTTCAAAATGATCGTTTTAAAAATGGAAAGATTATCGTTTTAAAACGTTCGTTTTGGAATGAAAACGTTCGTTTTGGAAAGAAGAAGATAGCTTTGAAAACGATCGTTTTGGAATGAGAACGATGGCTTTTGGAATGAAAACGATCGATTTGAAAACGATCTTTTTGGAATAAAAGCGACAAATATAACAGATTTGAATTAAAAATAAAAATTTAAAGCAACAAAATGAACCACCGCCCAGTTTTAATAAGAATACCACTGCAATCTAGAACGAAGGAGAAGGTTATATTTATGCAAAATTGCAGGTACAAATTTGCGACCTCGTGGCCCCGATGCCCCGATAGCAAAAGTATAAGCAAAGTAAATTTATTTTGTTTCATATTGGAAATTTAAAACATTTCTTATCAGCAGCTCTTCAAAAAAATGAGTTATGATAGAAAACAAGAATCCAATTTACTTTAGTTTCACATGATACCTTTGTGAATCTCATATGCAATTCTTTAACTAAATGGACACTTATAATAACGTTGACAGACTCTTTAAAAACCAGGGTTAACAAGTCAGGTTTTCATCATAAAAAGTTTTCTTTGTGAAAGTCTGGTAAGAATGTTTACTTGTGAGGATTTTATTGTTACATTGTTGAATCATAATTTACTCGTCACAGATGTATAAAGTATATAGTGGGTGCAATCCTAGCCATCGAGGGTAGATGTATAGAGTATATAGTGGGTGCAATCCTAGCCATCGAGGGTAGATGTATAGAGTATATAGTGGGTGCAATCCTAGCCATCGAGGGTAGATGTATAGAGTATATAGTGGGTGCAATCCTAGCCATCGAGGGTAGGTGTATAGAGTATATAGTGGGTGCAATCCTAGCCATCGAGGGTATATGAATAGAGTATGTGGGTGCAATCCTAGCCATCGAGGGTATATGAATAGAGTATAGTGGGTGCAATCCTAGCCATCGAGGGTAGATGAATAGAGTATAGTGGGTACAATCCTAGCCATCGAGGGTAGGTGTATAGAGTATATAGTGGGTGCAATCCTAGCCATCGAGGGTAGGTGTATAGAGTATATAGTGGGTGCAATCCTAGCCATCGAGGGTAGTTGTATAGAGTATAGTGGTAGCAATCCTAGCCATCGAGGGCAGGTGTAAAGAGTATAGTGGGTGCAATCCTAGCCATCGAGGGTAGATGTATAGAGTATATAGTGGGTGCAATCCTAGCCATCGAGGGTAGGTGTATAGAGTATATAGTGGGTGCAATCCTAGCCATCGAGGGTAAGTGTATAGAGTATATAGTGGGTGCAATCCTAGTCATCGAAGGTAGTTGTATATAGTATAGTGGGTTCAACTCAAGCCATCGATCGTAGATGTATAGAGTTTAACCCAGACCATCGAGGGTAGATGTATAGAGTATAGTGGGTGCAATCCTAGCCATCGAGGGTAGTTGTATAGAGTATAGTGAGCTCAACCCGAGCCATCGAGGGTTGATGTATAGAGTATAACATAGACCATCGAGGGTAGATGTATAGAGTAAATGATGGGTTCAATCATAGCCATCGAGGGTAGATGTATAAAGTATAAAGTAGGGTCAATCCAGACCATCAAGGGTAGATGTATAGAGTATAAAGTAGGGTTAACCCAGACTATCAAGGGTAGATGTATAGAGTTTAAATATCAAGGGTAGATGTATGGAGTATACAGTAGGGTAAAATCCAGAACATCAAGAGTATGTTTTGAGTATAAAGTTAGGTTAACCCAGAATGTCGATGATAGATGTATAGAGTATAAGGTAGGGTCAAACCAGACCATCTAGGATAGATGTATGGATTATGAAGTAGGGTCCACCCAGACCATCAAGGGTAGATGTATGGAGTATAAAGTAGGGTTAACCCAGACCATCAAGGGTAGATGTATAGAGTATAAAGTAGGGTGAACCCAGACCATCAAGGGTAGATGTATAGAGTATAAAGTAGGGTCAATCCAGACCATCAAGGGTAGATGTATAGAGTATAAAGTAGGGTCAACCCAGACCATCAAGGGTAGATGTATAGAGTATAAAGTAGGGTGAACCCAGACCATCAAGGGTAGATGTATAGAGTATAAAGTAGGGTCAACCCAGACCATCAAGGGTAGATGTATGGAGTATAAAGTAGAGTTAACCCAGACCGTCAAGGGTAGATGTATAAAGTATAAACTAGGGTCAACCCAGACCATCAAGGGTAAATGTATAGAGTATAAAGTAGGGTGAACCCAGACCATCAAGGGTAGATGTATAGAGTATAAAGTAGGGTCAACCCAGAACGTCAAGGGTAGATGTATGGAGTATAAAGTATGGTCAACCCAGACCGTCAAGGGTAGATGTATAGAGTTTAAGGTAGGGTGAAACCCAGACTATCAAGGGTAGGTGTATAGAGTGTAAAGTAGGGTCAAACCTGACCATCAAGGGTAGATGTATAAAGTATAAAGTAGGGTGAAACCCAGACCATCAAGGGTAGATGTATGAAGTATAAAGTAGGGTTAACCCAGACTATCAAGGGTAGATGTATAGAGTATAAAGTAGGGTTAACCCAGACTGTCTAGGGTAGATGTATAGAGTCTAGAATGGCGCAACCAAGATGATCGTCGATCACTGGGCGTAAGTCATAAGTCATCAAATAAGTTTAATTGTCATTGAAGTCTGATTCTTTGTGGGTAACCCTGTATATGTAATTAATTAAAACAGAAACATGTGTAAAAGTGTAAAAGTGCCAGGGTATATGCTGTAAAAGTGTAAAAGTGCCAGGGTATATGCTGCAAAAGTGTAAAAGTGCCAGGGTATATGCTGTAAAAGTGTAAAAGTGTAAAAGGGTATATGCTGCAAAAGTGTAAAAGTGCCAGGGTATATGTTGTAAAAGTGTAAAAGGGTATATGCTGCAAAAGTGTAACCTATTCTTGTGATAAGCAACCTTTTATAAAATTTCTGATATGAATCGCAATTTGACCATTTTTAATATTTAAGATAAATAAACGAAGTACGACAATAAATCAAATAGTTTCTGATGAGTTTTGAATAAAATATTTTACAAAGAAGAATTTAAGTAGCTTTGGCTCGCCCAAAAACAAACAATGCAAGATTCAAAGGTTAAACCTCTAACAGTTTTTAGGCCTTAAGATATTCAAATTTCTGTTGAATCGCTTAAACAATAAGCCCTGCATTAAATGTTGCCACGCTTTTAATGGCGGACAAAGTATTTCTGAATGAGTTTTAATATTTCTTTGTTATGAACCAAATTTCTATATTTCACTTTTTGTTCTCAAGTATATATTATTTAATTGTTTCTTTTGAGTTTTGAACTTTTGAATGTGTAATTTTAAAACTACCAAGAGATTATTCCTCTCCGTTTCAGGAGTCTTCCAATCCTTCTTAACTACTTTATATATATCATTAACACTGAGATTTTCGTTTAGCTATGTATTTCAGTCCAAGGGAAAAATTTGACAATATTAATCATATAAATGATTAGTTAGAAAAATAAAACTATTACAGATATAGAAATTAATATATAACAATATTTCAATAAAAGTATAAACAACCTGATTTTACGAATTATATATATATCTATCTTTACTTAATACTATTGGAATTCAACCTCTATGAATCAGTTTAGGGTGATTGGTGAATAGATAAACGAGAATTACGGATATTGACAAAACAAATAGTTATAAATAAAATGGTATTGCCTAGATTTTCCAATTTGTTTTTTCAAAGATACACTTCAAAATCACTGGGTCATTTTACGATAAATACAGATCTGAGAGCAAAGATCTAGGATTCAAATTCCAACTAACTAACCAGAGCCAGGGTCTCTCATGACTTTTTATAGTAAACCATGATAGATTGTTCTAGAACGTTCTCGAAGATGTTTAGCTTGTTTTTTGGAGCTGCTTGGTAGTTTGTTTATTCTAGAACTTTCTTGGGAAAAAGGTTCTCTGACTCACGTATTCTTTGCGTGCATCTATTCTTCTAGATGGTTCTAGAAGTTTTAGTTGTTTCTACGATCTTTTACACAGGGTTGTTTAGCCTTGAATCTCGATAATTGAGGATAGGTACACAGGCTAATTAGTTCCCAGATTCAAGTCCAATTATATCTTTATCGTCAATAATTACTTATATAGATAAACATGGTTAGAATTGAAACTTGAGGTTTTACACATGTTTTAAAAGTCGTCTTTTTCTTAGCGTCAGTGAACAACTTGCAAGAATTTTATGGAAATACAACAAATTTAGATTCAAGAGATCTCGGTTTTTCCTATAGTGGTGAACGTGGTTTTTAAAACATTATAGGAGATTAAATATAAAGATCTCTTAAATGTAAATTTGTTGTACTGCAGGCATAACCAGAAAACTCTGAAATAGGAAGACGACTTTATAGCAATAAGGAAGATGTATTTGATGTTGTTATACGAAGGAAACAATTTTACTAGACTTATTAAATCATAAATCAAGTGAGTTTACAATGAGTAATTTCTGTTTCCTGTGCACATTGGACTATCTAAAGCCATAATTTAAGTTTAAAAGTCGTCTTTCTATATCATAGTTTTCTGGTTATAACTGTACATAATCTTCAGACAAGAAAAAGATGACAAATAAAATATCCGTGCCCCGTGGTGTTTAATACTCCTCTAGATGGGGCCGGGGGAGGGTAGGGGGGGTGTTGGTGAAGTTAATAAAGGTAGCCCCCCACCCACTCTGGACAACTTCATAAATATACACCCCTGGTTTTACATCATGTTGAAAAAACAGATCATCATTTTCTAATCAGATTTTTAATATCTTCAAGAAATAAATGAAAAATGGAACGGGTACGTATCCACACTGTATATATAGCAAATTCTTCGTAGGAAGATGTTGTGAGATAGAGAACGACATTTAATTCATTCAATGTCGGAGATGCTATATCAATTGGAGTACTGACAATCTGAACTAATGTGAAATTCTTTTTTTTAACACCATATCGGGAATAAAAAAGCCTTTAACAGACTTTGAATTTATTCAGGTTATTAAAATTAGCTGTTATAATTGATCCATAACTCAATCCTCTTACACAGAAAAGTCTTACATTGTAGAAGCCTGACTTTTAGTTATAAGAAAATATGATTTTGTCCTAAATGTTAAAATTAGAATTGAGTTTGCATAAATGCGCAAACAGTTTCACTGATATTTCGCAAGCTTGTTCAATCTCGGATTTTACACTAGTCATTCTTAGTATGTTAAACGAGTAACATATGAATAAATAAACTTGTGAAAATACAGGGTGTCCCAAAAAACATGGGAATTCAGTGACGAATTCGATATCGTCTTTTTTATGAATTAGCATTGTAATACCTAATTTCAAAAGCCATAATATTATTATGTCTGCTAGAGTTTAT
>NW_019396996.1:0-791 GCF_000591075.1 Eurytemora carolleeae | reverse complement strand
AGATTGGGAATTGGTACAGATAGATATGGCACCCCCCCCCCCCCTGTATACGCCCTTGATGATTATAAGCCCAGTTAAAACTTATTTAGGATAAAGCACAAATTCAGTAAGTGAACAGCTGACTTAAGTAAAACTGAGAGTTAGTCCATTCGACCATTAGTCCAATTGATAGAGCACCAGATAATTGCATCTCATGTTTCAGTAAATTAAATGATACTTGAACAAAGTCAAGATTTAAAATTGTTGTAATAAAGTACATTGGTACTTGTAAATATTGACACTTTGCAAATAAATGTACATTTTGTAAGCATATTTGTTTTGAAAAATATTTTTCAGAGTTATATACAGTGAAACCCTTAATAATGAATACATCGGAAGAATTTATCAAATGTCGTCTTGAAAATTTTTCAATGAGTTTTATACTATATTACGTAAATTTCAGTAATTGCGAAAATAAATAAAAAGCCATGAATATGTGGGAACAGTTTTAAAGAGTTCCGTATAATCATTTAATTAAAAAACTAAATATTTACAACATTCCATTATCAGAAAGTGAAGAATACGACATTTGATAAATTTTTTCGATGTATTCGTTATTAAGGGTTTTACTGTAACAAAAATCTAAAATACTTTTAAGAAGTTAATCTTAAATGTCGTCTTTTATCTTTCAACAGTAGAAAATCATCTATATACAACAGAAACACAATGTGATCGTTTTTACTCAAAATTATGTAAACAGTTGCTTTACATCTAGTTCTTGTCCCAGTATCTAAATAGATGTAGCCCCCCCC
>NW_019396995.1:18814-118707 GCF_000591075.1 Eurytemora carolleeae | reverse complement strand
CTTTTTCTTTTTGATTCCTTTTCTTTTTCTTCCGTATAAACCAGTTTTTCCTTGTAACCTGCATTTTTTAATGCTTCTTCATATGGTGGAGACTCAATTTCAAACATTTCTTTAGAGCTAGATAGATTAGATAGTCTGCTGCATATCATTCTTGGTAACTCTTTCTTTATATTTGGAGGATGGTTGGAGTTTATATCAATGTACATATTTATATATTTTGTATAATTTACTGGTTTACTGGCAAAATAGGCTATTTTCATATATGATTGAGACAAATGTATATATTTGATTTGAACTGCAGGTAAAAAAATTGAGTCTTTGCCACAAACTCAAATTTTCTTATCCATATATCTTTGCAACTAGATTGCGCAAACTGTTGCTATTTCAAACTTAGATTCTTTGATTTATCAGAATTCATAGTTTGAAATATATAAAGTCCACGAAGTTGGTTGGAAACAGACAGAGGTTAGAAAATCAGATTTTTAAAATTATCTAATATTCACATGACATTGTCGGATCTTCTTATGAATGTCTCTCTTTTGTTTTTAAAGTTAAGGTTGCGCTTCAAAGCTTTTAGATTCAGCTGTCAGTTGCATCGTGTAAAAGCAAGAAAATCTTTTCTTTATACAACATGGCGATGCTAAAAATGGCAAAATCTATTAAAAGGTCTCCACAGAGACATTTAACATTAGTCTAGGTTTGTATTCATTTATTTATTTATACAGAGACATGAAACTAGAGATGGGGATCGTTTTGAGAACAAACCAAATTTTTCATGGGAAAAACGATCAATGGACTAACGAATTTAAATGAGTTTGAGTGAACTTGAAAAACCATTTTTTTAACAACATTTTTAAAAACGATAGTTTTTACTGAAAGAACCAATTTAAAAAAAACCGATAGTTTTTACTGAATGAACGATTTTTTCTGACAAATAATTGAAAAAACGATCGGTTTCTGTACTGAACGAACAATTTTATTATACAAACGATTTTACTGCACGAACGATTTTACTGAATGAACGATTTTACTGAATGATTGTTCAGTGAGAAAACGAACGAAACAGATGGAAAATGAACGATAATTTTAGAACGAATGAAATTAATTTTTTTGAACGATTTAAAAAAAACTAACAAATGGGTCTTTCACGAATAATGAAGGAACGCGTCGAACGTGTCCATCCCTACATGAATATTCTTGTAGGGCTTGTAGAAACTAATGGGTCTGTGCTTCCTGTAGTTTATTGTTGATATAATTAATCTGATGTAGACTATATACAATATATAAATATATGTATACATATCATAACAAATATATTAACTAGGCATAAACTAGATATCAGTCAACCCCAAGGAGATATTGAATAGAAGGAGGGGGCGATACGGTTTCCGTACACTTTGCTCTGACGTTTTTGGACTGCCTGAAGAACTAGTTTTTGCGTAACAACAATAACAAAGCAGCAGATCTAATGCAAACAAACATGAGTTAGTGAACTGTGAAAGTAGTATTATCTTGTTAAAAAGATTGAAAAAGTTAAGGATTTTAGTTTTATACGAAAAGGACCTTATTACAGCGACATTTTCAATCAAATTCAAGGTTATCCTGCCCCCCCCCTTATAAATACGCCAGAGATGCCAGATGTCTGTTTATCATTTGTGTTATTGTTTACAATTCTTATTATTGTTGTTGCGCAAAAACTAGTTCTTCAGCAGTCCAAAAATGTCAGAGCAAAGTGTAGGGAAACCCTATCGCCCCCTCCTTCTGTTCAATATCTCCTTGGTCAACCCCCATGTGTGGGAACAGTATTTTCTGTTTAGTTAGTTTAACATTAGTTTGAAACTGAACTGAATAAATTCATATATTTTCAAAATACAGATATTTATTGTTATTTACTATTTATTATTAGTAATTTGAATTTCCGAGCCGGGTCAACCTTTCAGGTCCCAGCTTGTACTGTATCGCTCGTACATTGGGTAAACAAAGCAGACACTAGGACTAGCCTGTGCAACAAGGTTGGCACGGTCAGACATTAGGTTGAATTTACTTTTACTAAAGTTTCAGAGGTGTGTGTGCAAGAATGTTTTTATTCTTAATCTGTATAACAGTGAAAACCAGAAAACTAATGAATGTCTCTAAAAATGTAAAGAATTCAAAACTTTTGTGCTGTAAATCTCAGGATTAAGCATTAAACATCATCTTTAGCTGACATTTAATCTAATTCTTCTCCAAAATTCCGTAGTAATCATAGTCTAACTTTTATTGAAGGATCAAGCATTTATCCTCAAAATTAAAATAGATATCTAGAAAATTGTTTAATGCATGTCAACTTACTAGCTTGGAGGGGGGGGGGGGGGGAGCCGGGGAGGGAATGAAATATAATGTATAATATCCCTGGAATCATTTGCAAAATTATCCTAACTTTTTTATTAAAAGAATTTGAAAGGAAATGACAGGAAATTGGCAATATCAAGAAATGGTTATTTTTGGAACAATCAGAATTATTTTTATTCTTATCTTGATATATATTCCTATATATACTATATATATTCCAGGTTTCTGAAATATATATATATATATATTCCAGGTTTCTGATATATTTATTCCAGGTTTCTGAAATATTTATTCCAGTTTTCTGATATATTTATTCCAGGTTTCTGATATATATATTCCAGGTTTCTGATATATTTATTCCAGGTTTCTGATATATATATTCCAGGTTTCTGAAATATTTATAGGTTTCTGAAGTATTTATTCCAGGTTTCTGATATATTTATTTGTAATATTTATTCCAGGTTTCTGATATATTTATTCCAGGTTTCTGATATATTTATTCCAGGTTTCTGATATAAATATTTTAGGTTTCTGATATATTTATTCCAGGTTTCTGTAATATTTATTCCAGGTTTCTGAAATATTTATTCCAGGTTTCTGATATATTTATTCCAGGTTTCTGATATAAATATTTTAGGTTTCTGAAATACTAATTTCAGGTTTCTCATATATTTATTCCAGGTTTCTGACATATATTTATTCCAGGTTTCTGACATATATATAATCCAGGTTTCTGATAAATTTATTCCAGGTTTTTGATAATATTATTTCAGGTTTCTGATATATATATAAATTCAAGGTTTTTCATATATTTATTCAGGGTTTCTGATATATATATTCCAGGATTCTGATGTCCTTATTCCAGGTTTTATATATATATATTTATATATTACAGGTTTCTGAAATATTTATTTCAGGTCTCTAATATGTATATATAAATTCAAGGTTTCTCATTTATTTATTCCAGATTTCTGATATATATATTCCAGGTTTCTAATATATATATTCTAAGGAAATAAATATTTGTTAAAAGGAAAATCATTGCAAAGAAATTTTGGTAATATTTTTTAAAAAATATACAATATTTGATGAAAAAATCTTGGAATTTTAGTTGTTCAAAGAATTGTAACTACTTAGGATTGTCATGATAGACGTGAAGCATTACTTTTAGTATAATTCTTTTTTAATAAAAAATGTGAAGTTAAAAACTGAAATATTCAAGGTTTCTAATATTGTTAACACAAATTCGAAATATAAGGAAGACGATTTTACTGACTCTGATGCCGTTGCTTGTTTCAAGACGTGTGAATCCTTTCCCGCCCACATGTCACCCTTGCTCTTTCGTCCCCCCACCCCCACCCCTCTACACCTCCCGGCCCCTCAGTCAGATTTAAACACTTGAGATGATCACAACTCTGTCTCAGGGAGCAACCCTGGCTTCTTCATGATGATGATACAGATACCTAGCTAGCAACAGGCGATGCTTACATCCAGTCCAATTATGTTCGAAGAGTTCCAAAATTATCATGCATTCCAGAGACTACATAATCGCTCAAATCCAGCATGATAAAACCGCGATCTCTCCCCCTCCTTATCCAAAGCCTGGGGTGAGCGGAAACCTGTTGTTCCAGTTCCTGTCGATCTGCACCACCAACATGAAGTTCTATAAAACTCCCATGATGTTACTACTGCTGTTCGTCAATAATTTTCTTTGTTAATTTCTAAACCAACCAATTTTAACCATGTCTTATGCAAATATTTCAAAACAATTTTGTTTTTTTTAAGTAAATGTTAAGAAATATCCATTTTAGATCTCTTTGTTTTAATATAGTGACTTTTAAAGTCAACAAATATATATATTCCGAGTTTCTGATATATATATGTATTCCAGGTTCAAATATATATATTCCAGGTTTCAGATATATATCTATTCCAGGTTTCAGATATATTTTTCCCAGGTTTGTTTCAGATATATATATATATATATTCTAGGTAATTGAAATGTGTATTTTAAGTTTCTAAAATATTAAAGGTTTATGATATATTATTTACATGTTTCTGATACAGTCTAGGTTTCTGATATATATTTATCCCCGGGTTTCTGATATACTCTAGGTTTCTGATATGTATATTCTAAGTTTCTGATAAGATAAGATAAGATAAGATAAAGTTTAGTGCTAAAATACATGTATCTGTGTACAGAACGAGTTTACAATTACAAATTGATGATTATATTAACAACACAAGTATAAAGCAATTAGGTAGAAAATAGTTCTTGGCTGTTTTGATTATTTTTTCCACCTAATTTTAATAATGATAACAAAACATTTTAATTAACTAAATTCAAGGAGAGCTATTATCAGGGTGCGATTTTATCTTATGCAATATAGTTTATACATGTATTAGAATAACTAGAGCTTAAAGTAGTTTTATGATATGTACACAACAAATATCAAAGCATATTAAAACATATCTAATTAGTTTTACATGAACAGCAATTAGGTTTATAACAAAAAGAGAATTTAGTAGTCTATTTTTAAATATACTTCGAGAGTTTTTTTAGTCAAGATGAAGGTAATTCCATGATATATATTTTTATCCCCAGGTTTCTGATATCTATAGTCATCTCCGGGTTTCTGATATGTATATTTATCCCCGGGTTTCTGATATCCATATTTATCCCCGGGTTTCTGATATGAATATTTATCCCCGGGTTTCTGATATCTATATTTATCCCCGGGTTTCTGATATCTATATTTATCCCCGGGTTTCTGATATCTATATTTATCCCCGGGTTTCTGATATCTATATTTATCCCCGGGTTTCTGATATCTATATTTATCCCCGGGTTTCTGATATCTATATTTATCCCCGGGTTTCTGATATCTATATTTATCCCCGGGTTTCTGATATCTATATTTATCCCCGGGTTTCTGATATCTATATTTATCCTCGGGTTTCTGATGTATTGTAAGGTTAAAATGTATTTACTAAGGATAATATATGAAGTGTCCGCAAATACTCTCTGGGTTTCTATTTATCTCCTGATCTACCAAACCTATCCCTGTGAAAGGGACTGTAAGCGTATATTTCAAGCGACCCTACATGCAAATATGTCAATGCCCTCTTTTTAACGGTATGCTTAAAAGCTTTGTCATGAATTGATGAAATAGATATGAATTTTTTAATTCTTTAAACTGTTTATTTTCATTCGTGGTGCAATAAAACCTACTCCGTAGCAATTTCTCAAGACGTATCTATCCAGGTACAGTCCGTCCGATTTCAAACTTAAACAAGACTGAATACCATGCTCTAAATGCGACACAGGGACACAAGCGTAACTATAAGTGTCAATACAGACACTAGCAATCAATTGTTCATTGTCTCAACGCGATCTCGTTAGCTATCGATGTCAATACTGACAATAGCAATCAAATAGATCAATACCAATACTCATGGCACGATCTCTTCTGGTATGTTTCAACGAGAACTTATATTTTATATATATATATATATATATATATATATATATATATATATATATATATATATATATATAGGTTAATTACAATACAGGATTAGCGTAATTACTAAATGAACAAGGTACAACGTAAATTACAATAGGCCTCAATTTTTGTCACAGTGGTTTCTCTACAAAAGTGACTTGCGCATTTCTCGCCTACAAGAAATTCACAGAAATAAACACTTTTTGAAAAAACGACGTTATCATTTTTGATCAGATTAAGGTTTCACTGTACCGTTATTTGCAAGAAGGGTTGCTTAAAATCACACTTACAGTCCCTTTAATACGATATATATATATGTGTACACAATACTTCATACAGGTAGAATGTACATGGATGAATCTTACAAAAAAACCATGATTTCTAATTTAATCATATAAAAACGCCCCAGTACATTTAATGTGTTAAACACAGAACTTGTTGATAATTGGAACTTTTTGCACATATATACATATATACATATATACATATATACATATATACATATGTACATATATACATATATAAATATATACATATATACATATATACATATACACATATATACATATATACATATATACATATATACATATACATATATACATATATACATAAATACATATATACATATATACATATATACATATATATGGGGTTTTCTATAGATTTAAGATTTATACAAACCTGTTTCTTAATAGTTCTGTAAGCGTAAATTCAAGTGACCCTCTATGCAAAGATGGAAATGCTTGATTCACAACGGCACCCTTAAAAGCATTTCCTGAGCGAGTATGAATAAGATATCAATGTTTTTAATTTTGAAAACTGGTTATTTTAAATTGTGATTTTTTTTTACATCAGTGATTTGCGTATTTCTACTAAAAAAGCTAAAAAAATTCGTCTTATTATTGATCAAATGTAGGTTTCAAGGCCCAAAAAGTTATAAATGCTAAATTTTCCATTTTGGGTTTCAAATTTAAGCCTAGACTAGCTTAAAGTTTCCGACTCTAGTTTGATTCTAGTTAAAGTTTCGGGCTCAATACAATGCATAACTGTGGAAAGTAACCGTACATCAAGGATAAAGTTTTATCAAACAATTTTCGATATAAAGTTCTTTATAGCGAGCATAAATAAGAACCATGATATGGTCGTTCTAGTATTTTTATTTGAAAATACTCTCGGAGAGGAGCACTTCAAGACTTCAAGACTTCAATTTTTATAAATTGCATTTCAACTTTGGAAAATCTTGTTTCAGAAATCAGAATAAATTTAACTTTTAAACTTTCTTTCTTTCTTTTGAACAGAAGAAATAAAAATAATTTCAATTTGAAAATTTGCTTTATTTTTATATTTCTGTAGTGTACACTGTACAGTGATGTAAAATTTGTACGCGATCATGAATAAATACGTCAACCATTTAATTATCTACAAGTCGAGTTTAAAGAGAAATCACAATAAAAAATTATTTAATATAATGACTGTTCACTTGTTGATTGAGATTTTATATGTCTTTTAAATAGAAATGCAATCTCAGAACTATACTTGGTCATCTTTTAACCTTTATTTTTAGATGGTCACTCTGTATTGTCAATCAATACCTAATCCCCCCCTCCCCTATTTTCTCTTTACTTTTCCTATTAAAAGTTGTCTCAACTTCGCAAGCATTAATTTTTTACTTGTTCCATTGTATATATCACGAGGCTTCTAGGGCGCTTCGCGCCTCCTTTCTTTTAAGCAATGTTAACTGTTTACGTTTGCTCTGAAAGTCGGCCATATTTAATCATTTTCAAATTTTGGCGTATTTTTCTTTCCGCAATTTAAAAAAAAATTCCACTATTTTCCGGAAATTTTTTTCCCAACTTTGATGTTCAATAAGCCTTCCCTGGGGTCATGTGAGGTCCCACAAAAAAAGTGGGCCCGATTGTATCAGCCATTTTGACGTTTACTTCATACAAACAAACAGACACACAAACACCCAGACAAGATGTATAGTTGTAGAGATGAAGAAAAATGAATTATATTATCATTTATCAATTGTTTTTATTATATAAATCATAAACATTTATTAATCTATGTTATAAACTAGAACATAGATGAACCTGCAGCGTTGTCTTATACAGGGTTACCCACAAAGGATGAGATTGTAAAGTGAAAAAAATATTATTTTCAATTGTGGTTTCTTATGCTAAAGTGACGTGTGCATTGAGTGCATTCCTATTGCAGACAAATATATTGGACAAAACGTAAAAAACTAGAAAAATACATAAGACAAAACGTTTTAGACTAGAAAAATATATAGGACAAAACGCTTAAAACTAGAAAAATATATAGGACAAAACGCTTAAAACTAGAAAAATATATTGGACAAATCGTTTAAAACTAGAAAAATATATAGGACAAAACGTTTAAAACTAGAAAAATATATAGGACAAAACGCTTAAAACTAGAAAAATATATTGGACAAATCGTTTAAAATTAGAAAAATATATAGGACAAAACGTTTAAAACTAGAAAATATATAGGACAAAACGTTTAAAGCTAGAAAATATATAGGACAAAACGTTTAAAACTAGAAAAATATATAGGACAAAACGTTTAAAACTAGAAAATATATAGGACAAAACGTTCAAAACTAGAAAAATACATAGGACAAAACGTTTTAGACTAGAAAAATATATAGGACAAAACGCTTAAAACTAGAAAAATATATTGGACAAATCGTTTAAAACTAGAAAAATATATAGGACAAAACGTTTAAAACTAGAAAATATGTAGGACAAAACGTTTAAAGCTAGAAAATATATAGGACAAAACGTTTAAAACTAGAAAAAACGAAAATACATTCCTAATTACATTAAGTTGCATAGATAAAGGGATCAAGCAAATTAAAATCTATGGAGAATATTCAGTTCCTTTAACAAATTAAGATCTTTTTAAACCAGTGACTGGTAATAGTAGAAATAAAATACGAAACCATTTTTAGCCAACCCGCAAACAAAAAATTATGAAGTGGAAAGTTCAATTGGTAAGTCTTGTATTTTTTTCATGAGCTCAAGAACCCTGAGACTCAAACCAACAGGACCTGGATCAGGATTCACTCTAGACATTATGTATTCCTGGAGATAAAGAGAAACATCTGTTCTAGTTTGGTCTTAGAGAAAACAGAGAAAACCTAAGCAAGACATTTATATTCAGGACAAAATTATCCGTCTCAAGCGGATCTAGAACATTTATACAATACTACAATTTTATCCGTATCAAGCAGATTTAGAACATTTATACAATACTACAATATTATCCGTCTCAAGCAGATCTAGAACATTTATACAATACTACAATTTTATCCGTATCAAGCAGATTTAGAACATTTATACAATACTACAATATTATCCGTCTCAAGCAGATCTAGAACATTTATACAATACTACAATATTATACGTCTCAAGCAGATTCAGAACATTTATACAATACTATCCGTATAAAGAAGATTTAGAACATTTTTATACAATACTACAATATTATACGTTTCATGAAGATTCAGAACATTTTTAAAATACTACAATATTATCTGTCTCTAGCTGATACAGACCAATTTATACAATACAATACAGTAAAGCCCATACAATTTCGAAATAGGAAGACGACTGTTAAACTCAAGTTCTGATTTTAAATACTCCAATGAACATGAAGCACCGCAATTACAAAGGCTCATTTCACTAAAAAAAAGTATTTTTTAAGGAACCGTTCTGAATATGACTGTGACCCATAATACAGACTATTTATATAAAACTAGAATTCAGTTCCTTTATATAAAACTAGGATTCAGTTCCTTTTTATAAAACTAGAATTCAGTTCCTTTATAAGGATTCAGTTCCTTTATATAAAACTAGGATTCAGTTCCTTTTTATAAAACTAGAATTCAGTTCCTTTATATAAAACTAGGATTCAGTTCCTTTATATAAAACTAGGATTCAGTTCCTTTATATAAAACTAGGATTCAGTTCCCATACTGCAAGTAGGACTCTATAATTATTATTTTAGCCTTTACAATATTTTCCCTTTAAGAGATCTATCATAGCGGGTTAGCTAAGAGCTTAAAGAGCAACGTCTAGAATTATTACTAAAGGAAGGGTCTTTAAACTTTTCACTGAGTTTTAAAGCGAAGATTTTTAGATTGGGAAACATTTTAGGCATTATACTCTAGCATGTGAAATATTTCATTACAATGAAACTGCCTTCGTAATTTTAGATCCATTGCCGATACCCTTTAACCATTTATTTGAGCAGCAATGATGGAGATATTGTCGTTTTTCTATACTCAAAAGAGAAAGATTCTGTCTCTGGACATAACTTCTAATTATGCAAATGTTTAAAGTATCCCGTTTTGAATCAGGTATGTATTAACGTTAATGTAACTGATGCAGCTCACATGAAATTATTATATCAGTCCCTTTAATAAACTTCTTTCTGGGAGCTTGGATAATATTTTCAAGCATAATAGATGTTATTAAAACCACCAAGATCAAAAAGATTATGGTTGGTCTTCTCTCAAAACAAGTTTTTCTTAGAATATATCACGGCAAACTATCTAGATATTAGCATGTCCATGCTGTATCTGAATATATTACGCTAAACTATCTAGATATTACCATGCACTGGCTGTATCTGAATATATCACGCTAAACTATCTAGATATTAGCATGTCCTGGCTGTATCTGAATATATCCCGCTAAGCTATCTAGATATTAGCATGTCCTGGCTGTATCTGAATATATCACTCTAAACTATCTAGATATTATAAGCATGTCCTGTCTGTATCTGAATATATCCCGCTAAAATATCTAGATATTAGCATGTCCTGTCTGTATCTGAATATACCACGCTAAACTATCTAGATATTAGCATGTCCTGTCTGTATCTGAATATATCACGGCAAACTATCTAGATATTAGCATGTCCTGTCTGTATCTGAATATATCACGGTAAACTATCTAGATATTAGCATGTCCTGGCTGTATCTGAATATATCACGGCAAACTATCTAGATATTAGCATGTCCTGTCTGTATCTGAATATACCACGCTAAACTATCTAGATATTAGCATGTCCTGTCTATATCTGAATATATCACGGCAAACTATCTAGATATTAGCATGTCCTGTCTGTATCTGAATATATCACGGCAGAAGTCTAGAGGAGTTTTGCGCAGTCGGTGTAAAATTACAAAGACAAAGAGAGCCTGTTAAACATCGACTACGCGAAGCTCCTCTGGGCTATATTACCTCAGGGTTATTGTGAACGAGTTTCATCCAAATCTTGAAAAGACGACATCCTGTGTCCTTTCTGTTCTTTTAATTAATCTATGGTTTATCAAAAAATATTTTCTATGATAAAAAACCAGTTATAAACAGAAAACAGATGTATAACATTTAGAAAACCAAAATTCTTTACGAACTTTTATGATTAAGTGAATGAATGAAGACGACAAACAATCCAGCGTGTATGGATTATCACTGTAGCTAGAATTAAAAGGTTTCTTTTAATGCAATTTACAAAACCAGAAAATCTGCGAAAACGTTTTCATCAAAAATTATTTCTTAGACAGATAGACATCAAATATGGCGAAGATAGGAAAAAATTGATGTTAGATTCGTCTGGTTTTTTTCATTCTTTGGAAGAGGGAGGGGGAGGGGAGGTTTACGCGTCATTTCTTGTAACAGTATTTGATGTATGGTCGTGGAATTCTTTAATTTAAATCTAAAATGAAAATAAGAATTGTGATTTTCCTTCATAAGTTTGTTAGATGCACTTCAAGTTTTGTAGAGAGGATATTGAGGACATTCCTAAAAATCTAATTTGATATGTATTTTCTTTTTTTACTTTAACAATAGTCGTTGTCTTATAAATCAATTCAATAAATACGAATTTTTATTTGAATTTTAAGCATGTAAACAATAAACAGCTTCTCGATTTGTTTACTTGTTACTTGTAATTTGAAAAGGCTTGTTGGTAATCAAAGCATTTTAAGTAAAAGTCGTCTTCATTGTATTGATATATTCGCCGACAATTGTAAAAAATTGATTACATAATTTTCTTGTTTTACTTTTATCATTAATATAATGCATAAGCATACTATAATTCAAAATTTTCATTCTTGTTTCTTTATATTTTTTTTACTGAAACATATATTTTTGTGTTTTGAAAAATGTTTTTTTAAAAGCTTTTTAGACTTTTTTGGTTTAATTTTAATTCTTCTTTATTTTTGTCAATGACTTTTAGATGTATTGTGGTTGTGTGTTTAGATTGAGTTTTTGTATAGAATATTTATAAATACAGAATGCAAAGCTTGCATGATGACGTATTCTTGTTATTAGTAATTCATATTGTGCAAATAAACCATATTGTCAATAATAAAACTTTTGTTTACAGCAGGAAAATTTAAAACCTGAAACAAATTCTTTATTTGAATAGTAAAACAGGCTGACTAAGTACCCTTATAAACATGAGCTGGGAACTTTTGTGTTCAATTCTTAAAATCCCGATAGCTTGATCTTGATATCATCAGTAAACACTTTTAATTTGAGAATCAATGCTTAATCTCATCGTTTCAGTTATCCCTTAAAGTTACAGTCACATACTATAGGGTTGTTAATCGTTTTTGAAAACGATCGTTAAACGCTCGTTTTTTGTTTGGTTTTTCAACCGTTTTCAAAAACGATCGTTTCGTTTTTGGAAAAAAAACGAACTTTTAGAAAAAAAATAACGATATTTTTTGAAAACAATCGTTTTTTAAAAAAACAATTTGCGACCGTTTTTTATGCGACTTTTTTTTAAAGATGATCGCTTTTGAAAAAAATGTTATTGACAATTATGTTAACGATCGTTAACGAAGGGTCGTCGTTAACGATACATGTGGGATTGATCTCAATATTCACAATGCAAGAGTTCTCTGCTCTGATAGGTTAAGCTTTAAAGCATAATTTTTTCTCGCATATTTAAAATATCATATTTTTAATTCAAGGAATTTAATATTTAACAATATCAATCTTTTAAACTTGTGAATCGTAAATTTTAAGACAAGGCCAGGTTAATGTGGATTAAGAGGTTCCACAAAATTTTGAGCTCGTTCCATCATTTTTTATCTGTCAACTAGATATGTTATATAGATTAAACATATATTCTAGTAACTTTTCCAGAAAGTTTTAGATAAAAGATTTGTAGCTATATTTATATAAATCTATTTCCCAATACTTCTAATCCCAGGCAATCTTACAAAAGAAATAATTCCATGAAAACTATTGAATCTGAAAAATTGTTTTCAACTGAAGAAATGTTCAGGAATTTGTTTTTCAACGCACTTAAATCCAAAATGTGCACGCTCTCAACGTTCTTCCCAGTGCTATGCAGAGTAGTATTGGAGCTACTCAAATAGATTTTGAGAGGGTCTTGCTCTACTCTACAGAACTCCCTTAACACTAGCTAAAAACAAGTGCTGTGTATTATCAAAATGCATATGCTACAAAAATGTGCAAGTGCAGTTGTCGAAGTAAAATCAAAGGTAAACATGTCAAGGCTGTCTAAAAATTTGATGACTAACTTTTAGAATAGTCTATATTTCACCCTTGAAACCTTAAAATGATTTATAATGTGAAAGATAACATCGTTCTTCAGGCTTCAAAAGTGTTTGCAGAGAAACAACATTAAAAATAATAGGGTACCTTTTTGAATTGGTAATGCTGGAATAATTTCGACTCAGTCAAAATTTTGACATAACTTTTGCTTCGTTACTGCATCCAAAATAACCTATTTGAATGATTTCCAAAAATCTCAAACTTTTAAAATGTTTCCGGAAAACCTTCTTTATGCAAAATGTTTACACATAATGTTTACAGTATTCAAAATGTTTTTTATAACCATTTTCGATATTTATCGTTCAAATGAAAATAAAAATTTTATCCTGTATTTTTACTTCGTGCACAGATAGGAAGATATTATCCAAATATCTAAGCACAATATCTTAATTAGTTATACAACTGAATATAATTAATTACGATTTGTTTCACAAATTATCATGTTTTAAAATATAGCTTTGTAACATGCAATATTCTTTTACAAATTATCATAAATCAAAAATGTAGTTTCTCAACATCAAATATGTAAATGCTTACAAGCGTCAGCAAACATAAAATAATTATTTCTGTGAAGTCATTTTTTATTATCCTAACTTCAAATACTTATCTTTCTTAACATTTTTAAAAATTATTTTCTGTAACTCTTCAAAATGTTACACATATGTAACACATTTGTAAACATTTAACAAGAAAAGGAAAATATAAATATTTATTTTGTAAAAAAAATTTTTTTTTTAACTCCTGCCACATTTTATAAATTTTGTTATATTTTCACACATTTTTAAAAACATTTTTTAAAGAAAAATGAGTAAATGAAATAATGATAGACATCCTATCTCTATTAAAATAACACATGTGAATTTCCTGACTATCTAAATCTGCATCAGTTAAAAATGGGCCTAGCCTAAGTATTTTTAAAATAAAAACCCAATAATCATTTATGTTGTTGTTTTAATTTCTTTTCGAACAAAATTTAACAGAGA
This sequence comes from Eurytemora carolleeae, assembly GCF_000591075.1. Lineage (NCBI taxonomy): Eukaryota > Metazoa > Arthropoda > Copepoda > Calanoida > Temoridae > Eurytemora > Eurytemora carolleeae. Next base: position 104,259 of record NW_019396995.1, on the reverse strand, counting down.
AAAAGATCAGTTTATGTATCATACTTATGGTTTCTTATGATTGTAGGAAATTGTGATGATTACAGGCAGGATTGAGTCATCCACTGATTCTGATATGCTTTTAGTCGTAAGATTCACAGCAATGTTGATAGGTAAATAAAAAGAGAATACAAATATATTTTCATAAATTTTGATGATTCAAGTTATTACAAGGGTAAACATATCAACCGTTATCAGTATCCCATGTTGCAGTCATAGTATGCCAGTGACCTGTCATCGTTATCGGTCGATATCATATCATATATCATCACAAGGGTAAACATATCAACTGTTTTGAGTATCCCATGTTGCAGTCATAGTATGCCAATGACTTGTCATCGTTATCGGTCGATATTGCCCAAGGTTCTTGGGTTTGGCATTATTAGTACAAAAGTAACAACTCCCAATCTAAGGAATTTGTGGCTCCAGTGTTCTGAAAGACCACCATCATACTATGAAATAAAATTTTTGGGATTCCAGGAGAGTTTGATTTTTGACAAACCTGATTTTACCTCTTTTACTGGATGGCAGTGATAATGTTTTGTCAACAAAGCTGAAAACTTTAGAATGAGATATCCTTAATCCTGATCGCTTAATCTGATATAATTTATCACATTTTAGGACTATTATCATTTTAAACATGTCTTAAGAAACATTAATCCAAAACTTACATTTATTTAATCGATGTTTAGTTCAATTGATATGACACAATTAACACCAGAAAAAAAAACTGGGTTTTCAAAAGTTAAAGAGTACATCTTAACATGATACACTGATTGGTTGAATTTTATACTTCTTTCTTGGATATCGAATGCGTATTAAAATAATCTTAGGTTTAGTAAAGCCTGGAGTTTAAGCATTAATCTTGATAGCCATCATTCTAAAGTGTTCAGCACAGAATTGTGATAACTCTCTTCACAGGTGAACACTCCTATTCAGTATCGTTCTAATGTATCACAGTCAATCTATTTCTCTATTTCCATCTTGTCAGTTAGTATTGCTTGTATGCAACTTGAGGAATTACGTTCATATTTGATTCCTTCTTCATTGATTGTTTCTAGACCTAATCTGCCACTTTGATCCAATTCAATTTAAATTACACATTTCTGAAGAAACAGTAACAGATATCAATAACAATAACATGTATAACAAATTATATGACATAATTATTCCTTCAGCAGGAGAGCTCATTAGCTGAGAGCTGTTTTAGCTAATCTCCCCTCTAAGTAAATAAACTCTAAAACAGTCGAATTGGCAACACAATGAGGACAGAAGGGCAAGGGATACACGATGATGATCAGCAGGGTGGAGGCGGCTAGACAGGGATTCACAGTTTTTTTCTTGAATGTGGTCTTTAAATGAATTATTTAATATTTTCGCACAACAGAAAGAATTTTCTACTTGCATGGACTCCATAAATATGAGGAATCAAACAGTATAAATTCCATATATTTGTCTTTAAAGTCTTATCCTTTGTTATTGTTAAGAGCTCTGCCATTTTTTTACATTTGGTTGCCAGTTTTTAGTCATTTTCGATATCAGTGTTTTATAACTTGTACATTTATTGTGTTTACTGTTTTATTATTAATATATATATATATTATATATTCTCAAAACTTTAATTTTCTTTTCAACCTAATGCTGTAAGACATGTCTTATTAGATACGCCCGAATTAAAAGATTGACATTATATTATGTTTACGACATCAGGTTGTTAAATGTGGTGATTAAGAAAGTAGTGTATCAGTCAAGTTCCTTTAGTAAAAAATGTAAAACTTTTGTATTATTTTGGGGTTTTTTCTTTTTTTATCGCAATTGAACAGATTTGACGGGGAAACTAAATTTTCGCTAAAAGTCAACCCACTCAACTTAGAATCTCAAAGCCGAACTAAGAACATTCCCGTGGTTCTCCCGAGTTTTCAAATAAAAATTTCAGGCAAATCGGTTTATAGGTTTCTGAGTTATGATCAGACAAACAAACAGACAGACAAACAGAGTTAACGACTTTATATATATAGATGAACAAACCCAGTAAGCGTTTCTGAACGCATCCATCATGGTAAAACACATTGTTGTCTATACAAAGAGAAAACATTCCTGAATAAATCTGTTTAAAGAATTAGTACATCAAGAAAAATTTAAACCTTTTTAACATTGCAATCCAAATTAATGAGTTAGGTAAAAATGGGGTTTACAATATTCTTAATGGGACTATATAGACGTAATTTCAAGATTGGCGTGTTCAATTTACAACCATAACCTTAAAACCTTCGAGGGAGAAAAATGATTGAGTTTATTCACTTTATCTATTTTCAAATTGATTATTTACAACTAACGAACAGCCGTAGTACACTTGAATTTCCGAGCCGAGTCAACCTTCCCGGTTCCAGTATGTACTGTACCTAGCTCTTTGGACAGGACTAGCCTGTGCAACAAGGTTGTCGCGGTCAGACTATATGCTTCATCTAGGTTGAATTTACTTTTACTAAAGGGACAGAGGTGCGTGAACTGCGATTCTCTAAAATATGACTTGCGGATTTATGTGACAGGAGAGAAAAAAGGAAATTGTCAGATTTCAACACTTTCCAGGCAGAAAACTCCTTTTCGTCCATGTTGCTCAGAAAATGATTTTAAGATATTTGGTGAATTAGACATGCCATTCTGTAAATGGAGGGTTATTTGAAATTTAATTCTTATAAAATATAATAAACCGAAGTTTTCTACATAAAGCTCTGGAAAGATTTAAAATACTAAAATGTTATAAATGATTAAAAACCCTAATATACTACTCTGAAATAATCATTTATTATTTATTACATATTTCTTTATTGTTAATCTTGTGTTGTAAAATAAATCATTAACAATGGGTGCGCAGCCAATATTTTTTATTGAACAATTAATTATATATTTTGGAAATAACATATAAGATCACAACACTTTAACGTATTTAATGGGGTACAAGTACATGCATACATGCCTAGTAGTGTATGGATATATTTACTAAATGGATACAAGTGTTTAGGCCTAGTAGTGTATGGATATCTGTACTAAATGGATACAAGTGTTTAGGCCTAGTAGTGTATGGATATCTGTACTAAATGGATACAAGTGTTTAGGCTAGTAGTGTATGGATATCTGTACTAAATGGATACAAGTGTTTAGGCCTAGTAGTGTATGGATATCTGTACTAAATGGATACAAGTGTTTAGGCCTAGTAGTGTATGGATATCTGTACTAAATGGATACAAGTGTTTAGGCCTAGTAGTGTATGGATATCTGTACTAAATGGATACAAGTGTTTAGGCCTAGTAGTGTATGGATATCTGTACTAAATGGATACAAGTGTTTAGGCCTAGTAGTGTATGGATATCTGTACTAAATGGATACAAGTGTTTAGGCCTAGTAGTGTATGGATATCTGTACTAAATGGATACAAGTGTTTAGGCCTAGTAGTGTATNGCTTTTATTTAACAAAATTGAAATCTGAACCAAACTCTTTATATCTCCGGTAATATTAAAAGCACAAAAAACGCAGACCACTTTTTGAAAATGCCAGGGCTAGGAGAATTATGTGATAATTGTTTCAAGAATCATACATGTTAAAGTAGATAGAAGACTAAATGTCACAAATAAATTCAAATATCAAAGACGACTTTCAAGTCGTCTTGCTATTGTCATGTTTCGTGGGACACCCTGTATATTGCATTATTAAAGAACAACAAACTATAAAATTTAACCTAAAACACGAAATTTTTGGCCTTTTAAGAGGCCCACAAAAATGATTTTTTCTTTTGCTTTAAAAGTTTCCGTGAATTGTAAAATGTGAACTCCAGAGATGAGATTTTAAAAGCTTAAACCCGAGTAAAACCCAAACTCGGGCTTAGATAGAACCCAAGTCAGGATTGGTTCTGATTCAACCAACGAGAGACTGTTCAGTAAGCTTTCTCTCATGTAGCAGACTGACAAGGAGATGTAAATTTCGAAAATTCAAACTTAATGCAGATACATTATTTTCATAATATGTTTATATTATATAATTAATAAAATTTGACACCACAAATAATTCCCGAGATTTTAGGACTAGGTTTTATGAATATGAGACATTGTTTAACCACTTCTCATGAACTAACGCACACAAGACTTGGTTCAACTACGTTTGCTGGTTCAGCTACTTCTCGCTATTCCTTAATACTGGCCCCTGACATAAGGTTTAAGGTCGAACGGTTTGGATTACTTCTTCTCTAAGTCAAATTTTTGCCAAATGTATCCTGTATGATAATTGAAAAACTACTAAGAGCGAACAAGTTAGAAATTCATGAAACTTGAAAAAAATTCTGTTAAGCCACTGGAAACCTGAAAAAGGATAAAATAAACGATTAATTTACCACGTTTAGGTTTAATCTTACACCATCAGGTTGCAAAGATATAAAGATTAGAAAATTTGAATTTGCAACAAAGACTCAATTCCGTGATTGACTTTCACGGAAAATCCCAAAAAACGCCGATGGCTAAAATATCGATTATATGGGATGACAAATATTACATTTATAAAGGGTTTCCCACTAAAGGCTTTAAGGATGACTATTTAAATCTATAACTCGAGTGAACATTTTAATTATAAACAAAATAAAAGAAAGAAACCAGTTTAAAACTGCAAGGTATTTCAAATGATCATAAAATGTAATTGATCGGTTCTGAAGTCTCATTCTTTAGAAATAGAAAAATCGATTGCAGTTGATTTTTTCTTTTGGAACACCTTGTACCCTTCGTTCCAGACTTTTATATATGTTCCATTGGTTCCAGACGTATCTTCCTTTTATATATTTTATCATTAGTATTAAAGGGAGTGTTCGCGAAAAAATGAAAGGGGGTATAGGCTAACGTCGAATCGAATTTGATTAAACAATTAATATAATTGCTTTTTAATAGAAAATTAAGTTGCCTTCATTAAAAGATACTTTCTTATTAAATAAATTAATTCAAAATTCAAATTAAGAAGTACTAAGGTCGGATGTAATGAATAGCGAGTAGTAGTTCAATTGTATACTGTAGATCCAACCTTGTTGTCATTAATTTGAAAATAATTAGATGTCACCCTGACTTTTTAGGTTTTTAGATTTTTCGCAAGTATTCTTTTTTCTATTTTTCTCTTATTGCAAAAACAATATTAGACATCTCTGGAATTTTGCAAGATGTTTGAGAAATGTTTAAAATTTGCATATTTCTCAGGTCTGTTTGTTCAAGAGAGCTTGAAGAGAAGAGTTCGCTATCAAATACACACATTACATTACAATTTTTCAACATTCTTGAAAAATTCAGTCAAACTTTATATAAAAAAGGTTGTTCTCCTTTTTGATAATATACATAATATCGTATCATTATTTTCAAAATAATGCAAGATATCACAATAATATTAAATGGAATAATTGATATTTTTTCATGATATTCATTGCGTTTTTTTAATCAAGTAAAATCGAAAATAATTTCACGAGCAGATTTTTTAATAACGATGATTCGATAATCTCAGCTGAAATCTTTATTAAATTAATATAATTAAAATCTAAAATGGTGTCTTCAGAGATAGGGCCGATATCGATATAGAGTTAGGGCATTTTTAAAGATATTCGTGGATTTTTAATTTTTAGGAGGATTTACAAAAATTTACGGAGTCTTTTGTAATTCAAAATTTGTCTTTTATTCAAAGGAATTGAGTCTTTGCCACAAACTCTGATTTTCTAATCCCTATATCTTTGTAATCCAATGCCGTAGACCTTAGATATTTCAAACTATGAATTCTGTTAGATGAAATAGTCTTGGTTTGAAATATCAAAGGTTTACACCATCAGGTGGAAAAATATAGGCATTAGCAAATCAGAGTTTGTTACAAAGACTTTAGACTCTGACTGCTCAAGATATATATAAGCCGGAACAAAGCAAAATCAGTAGCTGGTTAACGAACGATTGGATAAATCGTCCAGTGGCCGAATTTAAAGAATTTGAGCGGCGGTTTAAATTTAAGCCGTGGCTTAAATATGGTTGGTTCCACTAAAAATTGTATCAAATGTTTCAAGATTTAAGCCGGCGCTTAATTTAAACCGGGTTTTGACAGGTTTAAACCGCGGCTCAAATTCTTTAAATTCGGCCACAGGCTTGTATATCTTGCATTATTATTGTGCATTTCTCTGATCCCAGTCAACACCAAATATGTTGTCAAGTACAATAGATGGCAACCAAGAATGCGTACACTTTTAGTACAGCTGTTTCTACGTCATAAGTGTCAACTCAATTTCTGTGTCTGAAAAAAACTATAAATAGAAGTAATATTGTTAGACTTTAGTGCTTATCTTTCAGTAAAACTAGTGCATTTTTTGTGTTCTTTTTTCTGTTTTTACAATTTTTCATTCAACTTTCTATACACTAAATAACGGGGTTGAAACTGGTATTGTACATAGCTCTTTAACATTGTAATTGGAAAGTATTACGTTAAAACATATTTCAATCTATTTGGTCAACACTAGTTTTCTCACTCGCTGGTGCAATATGAAAAAGAAATAAACACAGATAAAAAACAGCAAAAAAGAAGTTTTTTTTTATTTTATTTTAGCTTTTAAGATTGTAAGGTTTGTTTTTTAGATTTTAAAATTTTCCTGTAGTTTTTGCGTCCAAGGAACAATGAGAAAACAGTACGATTGAGTTCTCAAGTTTAGTAGAGTTTAGTTTCAGTTTTGACTAGAGCTGAATACTAATATTTGGCCCGGGTAATAATAAAATATAATGAGCCAGGAACTAATTTTAAATCTCTCAAGGGAGATCAAAGAACAGACAGAAGATATTAATAAACTTAAAGTTAAGGGTTTTCAAGATTGGTAAAAAATAATGTTCCTATTTTTTCCTGTGATATAAGCTGAGTTGTTCCCCCCAAACTCTGATATAAACTGAGTTGTTCCCCCCAAACTCTGATATAAACTGAGTTGTTCCCCCCAAACTCTGATATAAACTGAGTTGTTCCCCCCAAACTCTGATATAAACTAACTGAGTTGTTCCCCCCAAACTCTGATATAAAGAAACTGAGTTGTTCCCCCCAAACTCTGATATAAACTAATATTTATGATTATAATAATTATAATAATTATAATGATAATTATAATTATAAAGACCTTGTATAACACCATTTTCAACTTGAATATTGTAAATGTGTATAGAGGGGTAGTTTCAAGAGTCCTCCACTTTTAGAGTAGCATGTTATATTTACAATCAGGGTTCAGTCATGTGTTTGGTGTCTATTCTGAGCCCGCGATTTAAAAACTTCGGCTCGAGCCGTAATTCCTAAAACCCGACTTTAAGACCCAATCTTCGACCCAACTCTGACGACAGCTTGTGTAACGTGATTGACAGCTGCAAGATCTTCGGTTCGACTTAAGGAGTTAGGCCCTATGAAAATAAAACCGACCTTGATTGGTTTTAGTGGAGAATAAGGCTCAATGTTGAATATTGTTCTCATAAAAACCCGGAATGCTTAAATTCCAACCATGAAAATCCACCAAAAAGAATATTAAACCGGTTTTTTAAACTCAAATCTGTGGAAAATAAGATGCAGCTTGAATCCGAAAGCTCAAGCCGTAAATAAGACCGAACGACAGCTTAGACCCGAGCCGTATTTTCCAGAATTGTTTAAATCGCGGGCTCTGAACCAATAGAAATTGTATAAGCGGTAACATCTATCTTTCTATCTATCTCATTATCCCATTAGAGTTATGAATCATTCAATCAGTAAATGGAATTTACTTCTACTGAAACTATCGTAAGATGGTTGTCTGAATAAAACTGAATTTCTCTCTGAAAATCGATTATTTCCTATCGGAAATAATGGTTTGCGGATTTCTTGAAGAAACAATTAAAGCTAGAAATCAAAACAATGTTTTTCATTTTATCAATCAATAAAGGTGTAAAGGGAACCATTTAAAATCAAGCAAGCCACTTTTTAAATCGAGGTAACAACAGTCACTTTAAAGGGAGAGACCGGCTAGACATGTTTGTTGAGCTGAAAGTTTTGTATTGTAGAGAAAAACATAAAACTGTCTAATTGGTATCAAATGAACCGTAAAGTTTCTATTTACAATACTGCACTTTTGGATCAACTACCATCTCTAGCCGGTCTCTCCCTTTAAATAAAAGGAAAACTTTTTATTATAGTTGAGTTGAAAATGCTTCAATTTAAAAGTTAAATTTTATTCTAATGTAACCGGATCCTCTCTGCAGGATAAAAATGCTATTTATTTCATTAGAGTTGAAATATTTGATTAAGAGGAAACTATGTTTCATACATAAATACCTGAATATTTAAACCCTTTGTTTAATTTCAATTCAATTCTCAGTAATTAAAAGGATTGTTCTGTAGATTTTAAAGGGAATACCTACGCATACGTCTATTCAAGAGATGTACACCTGTATACCCTTTGTCTTGGCTGTTAGACTGAGTTCATCAATCATCCCTTTACAGTTTTAAAGGGAGTGATATCGAATTGAATTCGTTATCACTCGCTTCTAATTTTACTTTTATCTATTACGTACTTTAGGAGAAAATGGTTAAAAACGTCTTATCACCTGCAGCTAATATCGTTTATATATATTCACAGAGTAGCATTATTCCACTCAGATCGAATATATTTTAATTAAATTTAAAATTTTTAAACTAATCATTCAGATATGAGATATTACAACCTATAAATATCGAATTCAGATATGAGATATTACAACCTATAAATGTCGAATTCAGATATGAGATATTACAACCTATAAATGTCGAATTCAGATATGAGATATTACAACCTATAAATGTCGAATTTAGGTATGAGATATTACAACCTATAAATGTCGAATTCAGATATGAGATATTACAACATATAAATGTCGAATTTAGGTATGAGATATTACAACCTATAAATGTCGAATTCAGATATGAGATATTACAACCTATAAATGTCGAATTCGATTCATTGTAATCCCTTTAAGGTCAAGAAACTATAAAAAAGGGTTCTCCTCTTTAATTATTTTGAATGAATTGTTAACGAAATTTTAATTTAAATATGTTGCATAAAGAATTGAAGAAGGATGACTTAAAAAAGAAAATACGTATTATTGAAATTCTTTTTAAGTTTGTTTTCTCATGCTGTGCTGTGGGGTTTCAAGAATAAATAAAAAAACATGATTATAAGAAAATGCTTTATCTTTATTCCAATGAGATCTCAGTTTCTCATGAAATATTATTTTTATTTTCTAATTAAAATAATAAACCTTAGAAAGAAAGTTGCATAACAAATATTTCGGCAGCTATAAAAAGTTGTATCAGTTTAACAGACCTTAGCTGGAAACTTTAGAATGGGATACATGTAATCCTAACTGCTTAATCCGAATTTTAATTTCTAGCTTAATCCACCTTAGCTGGAAACTTTAGAATGGGATACCTGTAATCCTAACTGCTTAATCCGAATTTTAATTTCTGGCTTAATCCACTCTTTTTCAGATAAAGTACAGAAATTTCAAAGACCTGTTTTTTAAAAATTAGAGAGACCCTCCCGTTTCTGTACAGTAATCTTAATTGGCGCGAAAAATTTCAAATTTCCCGGCTTCTGAAACACGAATCTGATTGGTTGAATTTAATACACTTTTCAGGATACAAGACTATCGACTTAGTCTCGAGATGAAGAAAAAGAGAGGATCAAGCATTGATCTCCTTACCATTTCCGGCTCTAGTCGATTTTAATAACGTTTCAACACTTTTTCAACACAAATTAAGTCATGTATACTTTTTATGGACCTAGACATTTTAAACTGTTAAGAATTTGTTCTTAGATTTAGCTTTAAAGAAGTAATTGTCAAAACTTTCATAATGTTTTTGAATGTTAACTTTTCTGAAATTTAAGCCACAAAACCATTGATTTATAGATGGAAGTGCAACTTTTATTAATGAAATGATGAACAGTAAGCGGCGAACGCTAATGACAAATTAAGAAGGTTATCGAACGGCACGCGGACCCTTATTAACGAGTAGGTTAGCTCTTCCACTCGCCCTGGATAGTTAGTGGAGTTGGTTACCTCTTCCACCCGCCCAGGTTAGTTAATGGAGTTGGTTAGCTCATCCACTCACCCTGGTTCGTTAGTTGAGTTGGTTAGCTCTTCCACTCACCCTGGTTAGTTAGTTTAGTTGGTTAGCTCTTCAACTCACCCTGGTTAGTTAGTTGAGTTGGTTAGCTCTTCCACTCACCCTGGTTAGTTAGTTGAGTTGGTTAGCTCTTCCACTCACCCTGGTTAGATAGTGGAGTTGGTTAGCTCTTCCACCCACCCTGGTTAGTTAGTTAAGTTGGTTAGCTCTTCCACTCACCCTAGTTAGATAGTGGAGTTTGTTAGCTCTTCCACCCACCCTGGTTAGTTAGTTGAGTTGGTTAGCTCTTCCACTTACCCTGGTTAGATAGTGGAGTTGGTTAGCTCTTCCAACCACCCTGGTTAGTTAGTTGAGTTGGTTAGCTCTTCCACTCACCCTGGTTAGTTAGTTGAGTTGGTTAGCTCTTCCAACCACCCTGGTTAGTTAGTTGAGTTGGTTAGCTCTTCCACTTACCCTGGTTAGTTAGTTGGGTTGGTTAGCTCTTCCACCTGGTTAGATAGTGGAGTTGGTTAGTGTAACATTTAATCCCTTGATATCGTTACAATCCCAGACATAAATCCTAGGGAAATCAAGATCAATCCTTGCCCCCCATCTTTGAGGGTGAATACAAGGCTTCACTTTAATTCCCAGTACCAGTTCATAATTCATCCAAACCTCTCTTCTTGTGTATAGTATCTATCTCTCAAGGTCTTGAATAAGTGGGTGGTTTAACATTACACATTTTATTGGTACAAATATATCTGTTAATATCTATTTATATTAAATCATATTTCATATATTTGTAGAGTTCTGCAGTGGTGGAACCAGTCTCCACTAGCTCTTATATAGAAGAGTCCCTCAGCAGTTAAGCAAGTCTCCACTAATTCTTCTATGAGGAAGAGTCCCTCAGCAGTTAAGCAAGTCTACACTAACTCTTATATGAGGAAGAGTCCCTCAGCAGTTAAGTAAGTCTCCACTAACTCCTAAATATGAAGAGTCCCTCAGCAGTTAAGCAAGTCTCCACTAACTCCTATATATGAAGAGTCCCTCAGTGGTTAAGCAAGTCTCCACTGACTCTTATATATGGAGAGTCCCTCAGTGGTTAGGCAAGTCCCCACTGACCTTTATGTAGGAAGAGTCCCTCGGTAGTTCATCTGAGCCTCTGTTCCCTGCTGGGCTAGATGTGGTCTCAGCTGATCCTTCTATAGATAATAAAACTGGTGATCTCCTGATCAATCCTAGCTATCTATCAATCTGCTACAGACCTATGATCTTCTCCTGTGATACTTGTAACTGGTGATTTATGATCATCCTAGTTTTCTGTCAATCTGCTGTAGATCTATGATCTCATACTTGCAGTTCTCCTGTGGTTCATATAGCTGGTGATCTTTGTGATCCATCCTAGCTCTCTATCAATCTTCTCTGGATCTCTAGTCTCCACAGTATCTGCAACTTCCACAGTATCTGCAGTATCCTCAATATCCGCAGTATCCACAGTATTTGCAGCATTCCTAATACCTGCAGTATCCACAGTATCTGCAGTATCCTCCATATCTGCAGTGTCCACAATATCTGCAGTATCTTCAATATCTGCAGTATCCTTCATATCTGCAATATCGGCAGTATCCACATTATCTGTAGTCTGCTCTGCATCTCTGTTGATCTACGATCTGCTCTATATCTCTGTGATCTGTTGGATGCTCTGCATCTCGATTGATCTCCCATCTACTTGATATCTCTTTATCCATTCTATAGTTCCAGCAATCCTCGGAGCCTCTAGTGTTTCTAACCATAGGAACACCTGGGATATTAGAGTGTGTAGGTAGTTGAACCAGCTGTATAGAGGTGGAACTACATTGCTCTGATTCCATTGTCTGCTCTATAGCTCCAGTGTTTCTAACCATAGAAACATTTGGAGTATTAGAGTGTGTGGGTAGTTGAACCAGCTATACTGAGGTGGAACCACATATTTCTGATTCTACTGATATCTATCTCATCAATGGTTTATTCCTCTGATCTGTTGTAACCTGAGATATCTGTGTGTAGGTAGTTGAACCAGCTGTATAGAGGTGGAACTACATCTCTCTGATTCTCTGGTCTGTTCTACAGCTCCAGTGTTGCTAACCATAGAAACATCTGGAGTATCAGAGTGTGTGGGTAGTTGGACCAGCTGTACTGAGGTGGAACCACACTGTTCTGTTCCTATTCTCTGTTCCATCTAGGATATCCATCTAATCCGTCATAAACCTGAGTATCAGACTCATTAATGGTTTATTGTTGTATTCTTCTGTATTCTGTATTCCTGAAGATATGATTTTGTAGATACATGTAAGTCCACATGTTGTAAGCCTTCTGAGAGCTGTCCATGAAGTGCCCGTCCCCCAGCCTTGGTTGAACAAACGGAGCTTGGCTCATACGTCTGTTCTATTCAAGGATCTGGGGTGCACTGTTGAATCTTAATGAATCAGTTCAGGTTAACTACTCCGCATTCGTTAAAGGAACAAAGAGATAAAGGTGTGAGGCTGGGGGGAGGTTTTTAGCATTAGTCACCTATACTTTAAATATTTTATTAGCTCTTCCACCAAAACGAACTGCGACTTGATCAGTTTGTCCTCTCTGTTTAATTTTTCGAACCGTTTGGAACCGGTGGAAAGAAGTTCGAACTTGCACAATCCTTTTTTTAATCTTAAGTTCTTTCAAAAATATTTACTTGGAAAAGATGATTTTTATTTTAAGAGAAAGCAAGGTAATCATGGATTAACAAAAGATTAGAAAATAGGGATAACATCCTTGTGGATAAGTCGTTTTTATTTGCCCCCTTTTATATAGGGTTAGCCACAAAGGATGAGACTTCAGAGACGACTGTACGGAATTAAAACTGTTTCTCTCTTTGTAAGATCATTATATTAGACTAAATCAAAAGCAGGTTGTTTTATTTTAGGAGTTTCAGGTCGTCTTTACAGTCTCTTTCTATGCGGGTCACCCTGTATATTTGATAATCAAATTTGTATTTTCAACCATCCATCTATGTGTGGTTTCCTAACAAGGGTGTGTNCGGAACCGTCATGTCTGTACCAAAAGAGTGTTTGTAAGGAATACCGAACCGAAGGCGTGTAGTGTAAGTATATACAGTACATAAGAATCTCAGTAATTGTACAGTGCAGTCTAGGAGAGTAATGTTAATTGTTTACATAAAAATAAGTTTAGTTTACATGTAATATATTTTTACATAAATAAGTCATCTCTATAAGCCAAATTTTCATGCAAAGAATATAATTTGATTAAAGTTTACAACGACTCGTTATTCAAGCTTAATTATAATTGACGACATTGTTCTGCAATTTCCTTTACCGTAGTCATGTACCAAAAGAGTGAGACTGGCTTTCTCATGCCAGACCAGCGCCATTTCCCTTCTCTTTATTCCTAACCTACTGACAACAAAGATTTTGGGTTCCCAATTTCTATTGGAATCTCAAGATAATGGAAATTTTTCAATCCAATGATTTCTTGAAGCTGTGGGGGGGGGGAGTGTATATATCCTTAATCCCTTCCATTCTTCTCTTCAATATGGCTAAATATAGTGAATGAATACGATCAACAATATTATTTATTTACTAAGTCGAAGTATAGAGAAAATTAAAAATAAATTACATGAAAAAATTAGGAAAATAAATTCGTCAAGAAAAGTCAATTTTCAAGGAATTTTGTAATTTAGTTTTATTTGTAACAACAATTTAATATTGTTTACAGATATTTATCATATGTACATGTTTATCTGTTCTATACAGGTTTGATTATGTACATTGTACGTCAGGTTTGATTATATGTACATCACAGCCAAATAAAAAGCTTTTTAGCGCTAAAAAAACAAATGAAATTCTAGGTTGTAATTAAGATTTACAGGTACCAAAAATGATTGAAAAATGGTTTTAAAAAATGTAATGATATAGGTCTTGCATGTTCATGTTCATGTTCATATCAGTAAGAACTTTTGTGTTTATTGTTTGTGCAAAATTAAATTTACTTTCTAAAAGTTATAAACATGGACAAGCCTTTCTATCCTGCGTTTACAAGCAATCTCAAGATGGTCCCACTAGACCTGGCTGTTAAAAGGCAAATTTAAGATCGTCTTCTACCTTTAAGATAATTTGCAGCATTCTTTCCACAACCTTTAGCCCAGCATTTCCAAAACGTGGTCCGTCTTTTTTTGATCATTTTAATTTGCAGGAGAAAGCAAAGAATTTTCCAAACCAAAGCTATTCAATCCCAGCAATTTGATGATGTTGCATTAGGCAACTTCTGAAATATGCCGGTAAAAAGGTATTTCAGCTTTAAGCCAATGCACCCCCTTATATAGTTTAACAAGAAACAAAAGCACACCTCATCCAAACTAAGTTTTAAAATTAAAGCTCTGGATGAATCTGTACTTTTTGTACAATTTATCTATTTCGATTTTAGCTGCCGGAGTTAAAAGCAAATCATGTAAAACGTAACGCTTTTTATGTACTTTGTACATATACAGATATATATATGTACAAGTACAAGACACCAGGAATATTTAAGCTCATGGTTTCACATTCGAACAAACCGATTTTTCTAATGGGAATAAGATGACGATTCTTGCTACAGAACTGCATAAATTTAAGATTACAAATATATGTCAGGAATGTAATATTTGGTTAGATGGCGTAGACCTTAGATATTTCAAACTATGAATTCTATCTTAAAATTTTGTTTGAAGTATACAATTTTACACCATAAGTTTGCAAAGATATACAAATTAGAAAATTTGAGTTTGTGTCAAAGACTTAATTCTTTTGAGTTGAGGGAGAAGCTTTGAACTTAAGCTTGTATGTTTTCAGTTCAGCAGAAACCATTCTCTAGACTTAGAGTACATAAAGTAGAGAACTTTAATCCGCATGATGTTTGAGTGAAGTAGAGAGCTTAAATCCTCATGATGTTTGAGTGAAGTAGAGAACTTTAATCCTCATGATGTTTGAGTAAAGTAGAGAGCTTAAATCCTCATGATGTTTGAGTGAAGTAGAGAACTTTAATCCTCATGATGTTTGAGTAAAGTAGAGAGCTTAAATCCTCATGATGTTTGAGTGAAGTAGAGAACTTTAATCCTCATGATGTTTGAGTGAAGAAGAGAACTTAAATCCGCATGATGTTTGAGTGAAGTAGAGAACTTTAATCCGCATGATGTTTGAGTGAAGTAGAGAACTTTAATCCTCATGATGTTTGAGTAAAGTAGAAAGCTTAAATCCTCATGATGTTTGAGTGAAGAAGAGAACTTAAATCCTCATGATGTTTGAGTAAAGTAGAGAACTTTAATCCTCATGATGTTTGAGTGAAGTAGAGAGCTTAAATCCTCATGATGTTTGAGTGAAGTAGAGAACTTTAATCCTCATGATGTTTGAGTAAAGAAGAGAGCTTAAATCCTCATGATGTTTGAGTGAAGTAGAGAGCTTTAATCCTCATGATGTTTGAGTGAAGTAGAGAACTTTAATCCTCATGATGTTTAAAGTATAATTTAATCCTCTTTTTACTTCAGTTGGAGTAGAGAAGTTTAATGATAATGATGTTCCAGCTTTATATAATGCTCTGTTTATACTTGAGAATAGAATTTGAGAGTTATTTCTTTTAATCCTCTTCATGAACAAGAGTTAAGAGTTCTAATCCTTTAATCCTGTACTTTAACAGGAGTTAGGAGTTCTAATTCTTAGATCTTCGACTTGAACCAGAGTTTAGAGTTCTACTCCTTAAATCCTCTGCTTAATCCAGAGTTGAGAGTTCTAATCCTTTAATCCTCTGCTTAATCCAGAGTTGAGAGTTATAATCCTTTAATCCTCTTCTTAAACGAGACTTAAAAGTTCTTATCATTTAATCCTCTGCTTAAATCAGAGATGAGAGTTCTAATCCTTTAAGCCTCTACTCAAACAAGAGTTGAGAGTTCTAATCCTCTAGAAGAAAGAGTTCCATTTAATCCATTACTGAGATCTAAGGTAGCGTGTGGTAGAGTAATATGACTGAAAATAATAATAAAATCATTTTTCTATAAAATACAAATGCATAAAATTTAAACTCGTATTCGCCTTTAAATTTCATAAATTTTTTCGAATTCAAATAAAATTAGAAAATTGGAGTTTTTGCAATACACTGTTTACAATTCTAGAAATGAATTGGATGATTTTGTTTAATGTTATACCAATAATAATAACCATAAAACTGTGGAAGAATTGTCGTCTACGTTCTTCCTATTCAATATCACAGGAACTGAGTTATGTCACAACCTCAAATTTTCTATTCCTTTTATTTTTGCTACCTGACGATGTAAACCTTTGATATTTCAAACTAATATTATTTGTTCTAACAAAATACATAGTTTGAAATATCTAAGGTCTACAACATAAGTTTTCAATTTTGGAATTAAAAAGTTAGAATTTGTGAAAAGAATTTCGTTATTTTAAAGGGAGTGTTTGCGAAAAATGAAAGGGGGTATAGGCTTAATGCGATATATTTCTCAAATGTTCAGGGCCCATCTTAGAATAAATAAGTTGTAATATCCATAAGAACCTCAATGAATAAACGAAAGAACGTAACACCAATTCCTCCTGGTTACCATCCACTGTATTGAATAATCAGACATCAACCAGCCAGCAAACATCACATACAAATAAGAGCCACTGAACGTATGACCCAGTAAAAAGAGTATTTTTTATAGTTTTCATTAGTTTCTAAATAAATGATTTTATATATTCCTAAGTTGCGCAAGTCCGCCGGTTTCTCCCCGACCTTTAGTACTAAGTATAGTTGTATCCTTCCGGGTTACAGTTCTCTCCTAAACAAATAGTGTGTCTTGTCTTGTCTTGTCTTGTCTTGTCTTGTCTTGTCTTGTCTTGTCTTGTCTTGTCTTGTCTTGTCTTGTCTTGTCTTGTCTTGTCTTGTCTTGTCTTGACAATACCCTGACTTAAAGACACCCTGACTTAAAGACACCCTGTCTTAACGACACCCTGTCTTAACGATACCCTGTCTTAACGATACCCTGTCTTAACGACACCCTGTCTTTACGATACCCTGTCTTAAAGATACACGTTCTTGTCGATACCCTGTCTTAACGATAACCTTTCCTAACAATACCCTGTCTTAACGATACCCTGACTTAAAGACACCCTGTCTTAAAGACACCCTGTCTTGAAGATACCCTGTCTTAAGGATACCCTATCTTAACAATACCCTGTTTTAACGATACCCTGTATTGACAATACCCTGACTTAAAGACACCCTGTCTTAACGATACCCTGTCTTAACGATACCCTGTCTTAACGATACCCTGTCTTAACGATACCCTGACTTGACGATACCCTGTATTAATAATACCCTGTTTTAACGACACTCTGTCTTAACGATACCCTGTCTTAACGATACCCTGTCTTGATGATACCCTGTCTTAACGATACCCCTTATTAACGATACCCTGTCTTGACGATACCCCTTATTAACGATACCCTGTCTTAACGATACCCTGTCTTAACGATACCCTGTCTTAACGATACCCCTTTATAACGATACCCTTTATTAACGATACTCTGTCTTAACGATACCCTGTCTTAACGATACCCTGTCTTGACGATACCCTGTCTTGACAATACCCTGTCAGACGATACCCTGTCTTAACGATACCCTGTCTTAAAGATACCCTGTCTAGACGATACCCTGTCTAGACGATATCCTGTCTTAACGATACCCTGTCTTAATGATACCCTGACTTAATGATACACTGTCTTAAAAATATCCCGTCTTAAAGATTCCCTGTCTTAATTTTAAGATACCCTGTCTTAACGATACCCCGTCTTAACGATATCCTGTCTTAAAGATTCCTTGTCATATAAGATACCCTGTCTTGAAGATACTCTGCTTTAACGGTACCCCGTCTTACTGTAGTTAATGTACTTACCCTCTGCCAGATAAAAACATTATGTACAACAGCTCCTCCACAGAATACGATGCCGATACCGATAACGATGGATGTAACGATGGCAGGGGTAGAATTAAAGTGAATAAACGTAAACAAAACAATTCCTAAAATAAAAAAAAAACATTGTTTCAAATCTACAAGGTGTCCCACGAAACATGACGTTGGTGAATAGTTTAGAATGGCATCTTCCATAATTTATTAAGTTGATTGATACCAAAGACGATAATAAAAATATTATATGGGAGTCATATTCAAGTAAAAATTGATTTCAAAGTAAAATATATATATTTGAGCAACAGATTTTTTTAACGAAATAAACTGCAAAAAGCCTTTAATATCATAATACAGTATATGTAAGACGACATTCAAAACTATTTACCAACTGTCATGTTTGGTTGGACAACCTGTATGTTACAAATTATACTGCAAATGGAATACATATACAGTACCTAATAGGAATACTGGAATTGTGAACTTTATATATTTATAGATTACTTACTAGGTCCTAGGAATAGTGACATTTTTGTTGCCTTGTACTATGGAATAGATAAATTACCTAATCGAAATAGTGGAATAGATATGTTATTTATTAGGTATAGTGGAATAGAAAAATTACCTACTAGGAATACTGTAATAGATATAATGCCCATTAGGAATAGCAGAATAAATATATCACCTGATAACAATAGTGCAATAGGATAGAAATAGTGGAATAGATATATTACCTATTAGGAATGGTGGAATAGATATATTACCTATTAGGAATAGTGGAATAGATATATTACCTATTAGGAATAGTGAAATAGATATGTAACCTATTAGGAATAGTGGAATAGATATATTACCTATTAAGAATATTGGAATAGATATATTACCTATTTGGAATAGTGGAATAGATATATTACCTATTAGGAATAGTGGAATAGATATATTACCTATTAGGAATAGTGAAATAGAAAAATTACCTACTAGGAATACTGTAATAGATATAATGCCCATTAGGAATAGCAGAATAAATATATCACCTAATAACAATAGTGCAATAGGATAGAAATAGTGGAATAGATATATTACCTATTAGGAATAGTGGAATAGATATATTACCTTTTAGGAATAGTGGAATAGATATATTACCTATTAGGAATAGTGGAATAGATATATTGCCTATTAGGAATAGTGGAATAGAAATGAAGAATCCTGCTATGGCACAAACACGAGTGACTGCTGCTTTCTTCAAATACTTATTACTCCTGAAAATTAAAAACGTTTGATTTAATCTTGATTTTTTTTCTTAAATAATTAAAGGGACGGATCCGACGCAAAATTTTGAGTGACCCCTAATTAAAAGTTTAGATGCCAGATTCACAACTTTTGTCTGAATAACAGAGGAGAAAATATGGTAGTTTTTTATTTCTTAAAAAAGGAAAATTCTACCAATTTTCCTCTTGTTTCTGCTGTTAAATCAACGGGTCTCTTTCATGAAGAAACTGAAATGGTAAAATATTAATTACTAGAAAGAATATATATTATCTCTATCATTTCTGCTATTTTTCACGGGTCAACTTAAATTTCGTCAACTGCCCCTGAAGAAACAATGTAAAAATTCTTGCGTTTTTGGTTCTCTTTCATTGTACAACAAATTCTAACTCATCTTTTTTTAAAAATCAAAATCGAAATAAAAGTAATTTTTTGTGACCCTCCATGCAAAGATGGAATTGCCCGATTCAATTAGATATAAATGTTAATAGTTTTGAGAAATAATAATTTAAAATTGTGGTTTCTCTAGAAAAGTGACATGTGCATTTCTACTGTGGGAAAACATATAAGATTTATCAGAATTAAAACCTTTACACCTAAACAAACATTAAACAACATCAAATACATTTAATTGCTTTAATGTCGTTTTCTTAATACAGTGTTTTGCTTCTCACTGTATAAACTTGAACTTAGTTCTGCCTCTTGTCATTATAGTTTCAGTAGAAGTAAATATTTCCATTTACTGATAGCGCCGATTTAAGGATTCATATCTAATTGGATAATGAGATAGATAGAAAGATAGATGTTACCGCCATATAATTTCTATTGGTTCAGAATAGACAACAAACACATGACTGATGGGATCAGGCGATAATGGACTCGGCATACAATGTTATGTTGCCCCTTCGTAAATGTTTTAAAGAAATTAAATTTTAAAAAACCAGATTTAAAATAGAAAAGTTTTGTCTTAAACTTTATTTCCATAGATTAATTAAAATAACAGATAGGACACTAGATGTCGTCTTTTTACGTCGACTACGCGTAACTCATTTGGAGTTATTGTAATCAAAATACTTATAAATCTTGAAAAGACGACATCTAGTGTCATATCTGTTATTTTAATTAATCTATGTTTATTTCCATCTTTAGTAGGTTTAATTTCAGAGCTACAATTGCTAGATATTTACAAAGTTTTAATTCCAAATAAATTAAGGAAATAAAGCTTATTTAACTGTAAATGCACAAAATTAAAGCCTATTAATTTAACTACTTACTTTTTCAAGTTTATTTATAGTTTTATGCCCTTTCTCAAACTTTCTAATGGGATTACCTATTTTCCCTTTCCGTTCATAAAAACTATTTCATAAAACTATTCTATCGCACCCCACCAAATCTATGTTTACCAAAAGGAAAAACTTACTGTTTCTAAAACAACAATATGCGGATGCCTCTTTTGAAAATTTCGGATTTTGAAAAAAAATTAAACTTTAATTTTTCACCCTTTGTTACTCCAGAGCTGGGAACTTTTGAATGGTGGATATCGGGATTAATGCTTGATCCACTCTTTTTCATAATCTCCAGATTAGATAATTCCTTGTTCTTCTCTTGTTATTAATCTCCAGATCAACAAACCGATCGGGATTTAGGATATCCCATTCTAAAGTTTTCAGCTTAGGATACACATGAATTCAAAATTTTTCATTTGAAAATTTTCAATTATTTTTTCTTATTTGAGTAAAAATATGAGATTAGAGTTTAGACAAATGTGAGTAAATTACTGGGTTAAGAGAAGAATATTTGCATCATTAGTTAGATTATAACATTAAACTGGTCAAAGTAGAGATCAATTTGTTGGGGAGGGGGGAAGGTATTTGCATCATTAGTTCGATAATAACCAACATTAAACTGGTCAAAGTAGAGATCAATTTGTTGGGGAGAGGGGGGAAGGTATTTGCATCATTAGTTAGATGATAACCGACATTAAACTGGTCAAAGTAGAGATCAATTTTTTGGGGAGGGGGGAAGGTATTGCATCATTATAGTTCGATAATAACCAACATTAAACTGGTCAAAGTAGAGATCCATTTGTTGGAGGGGGGGATGAGGGTATTTGTTAAAAAACGAGGGGGGGATATGCCAGAGTAACTTGATCATCATAAAACATCAAATGTTGATGTATCTTACTTGTCAAAGATTTTCAGGGTCCTTTAAATGGTAAACTAGGTTTTTCATTATTGACTTTATCAAACTGTATATTTTTACACATTTAATATTTGTATTTTGTAAAAGAATTGAGTCTGATTTTCTTTTTCCTATATCTTTGCAACTAAATGTCGTAGAATTTATGTATTTTAAGCTATAATTTAAGTTTGATATTTCAAAGGTTTACACTATCCGGTTGCAAAGATATAGCAATTAAAATATCTCAGTTTTCATTTCTTTCCAGAAAAATTGCTTTAACACACTTTTCCTTCCTATATAAGGTACCAAGGTCAAGTACGGAACTCTGGTGTTTAATTTTAACAATTCCAACAGTGTTTTACTGCAGTAAAATGCGCAAGCGACTTTGGTAGAAAAACCACAATTATAGTTCAGTAGAAGTAAATATTTCCATTTATTGATAGCGCCGATTTAAGGATTTATCTCTTATTGGATAATGAGATAGATAGAAAGATAGATGTTACCGCCATGCAATTTCTATTGGGTCAGAATAGACAACAAACACATGACTGAACCCTGATTGGATCAGGCGCTAATGGACTCGGCATACAAGAGTGACTTGATCAGACAAAAGCTTTTAAGGGGGTATGTACCGTTATGTACCGGTATGTACCGGTATGTACCGGTATGTACCGGTATGTACCGGTATGTACCACTGGGAATCTAAAATTTCCTGTCTATAAATAGAGTATTATGCTTGAAATTATAATTACAGCCCATTTAACTGAATTGAATTGTTCAAGTTATTCAACAAAATGTTTAATTTATGCAACCCTTATTTGCAAGAAATACCATGATAGTTATTAGTTTGTATACTTTAAAGGTGGAATTATAATGAAAAAGAATAAACTTGATGAGTTCCTCGGAAGTCTAAAAAACAAACTTAATTTTGACAAATAAAAACTAGTTCAGGGACCTATAAAGTAATTTCAAGTGACCCTCCATCGGAATTAAACACTTTTGAAGCTAGAAAAACCAGGTTATATTTCACTGTGTTCATCAGATCAAGATTGAAAGGGTACTCTTGTAAATTGTAAATTGAAATTAACTAAAGTACAAGCTCTAATTCTAATGAATAAAATTAAGAACAATGAAATAAAAATATTTCTTTTTACTAAAAATACGTCATTTAGAGCTAAATAGAAGAAAAGGTTGAATCAAATTGTTGCCATTCTGAAAATAGAAATTCAATATTTCCAGTTTAAACCGATTATTAGCCAAATATTCGTAAGAATGTTTATTATTATTTAAACAACTTTAAAATCTTGTTAAATAACTTAATCTGAGAGTTTGTTTACCAATATTCAGTATTTGCTTTATCTTTTAGAGAATATTATTTAAAGATTTTGTTTGGATATTATTTTAAATATTTTACAAAAATTGTTTTATAGGATTCTGTGGGATTTAATATTCATAATTTGCTTATCCTGTAGTAAATATACCCTACTCCCGAACAGTTTCTCTAACACGTATCTATCCAGGTACAGTTTCACTTAGCTATCAATGTTTAAACCCGGATACGATCAACTATCGATCCCAAATCAAAGGGGATGATCCTCAACCTGTTTATTAAAACAGGGAACCACATGGATACAATCTCGTGATCTATCAACGCCACTACCACTGGGAGCGATCTCGTTAGCGATCAATATTAATCGGAAGCTACTAGCTATCGATCCCAAATTACAGGGGACGATCCTCACCCTGTTTATCAAAACAGGGAATGTTTACTCTCTAGTAGTAAACAGTAAAGAGTCTCTATATCAACTAAGTATATTTCTTCAGTTTAGATTAGAATTGGGTCTTTAACAGCGTAATTACAAGTTATGTGCTGTTATATATAACACAGTTAAAGGGAGTGTTCGCGAAAAATGAAAGGGGTATAGACTTAATGCGATAAAAAAGCGCTTTTGATCGCTACTAATCTTACTTCTATCTGTTGCGTCTATAAGGAGAAAATTGATAAAGACGTCTCATACTAAAGAGCGTAGCGCTCATACAAATTGAGGAAGTTGGAACATACGACTTAGACCGTAAAAAAATCAAATTAATATCAAACAAATCATTCAGATATTACAACCTATAGTCATCGATTATCTTTCGCCACATTTGTATATATTTGATATTTCATACTAGTTTTGATTTTGTTTTTTTAAAATAATATTTAGCTTACAACTTGTTTTCGAACATTCCTGGAAAATATGAAAATGTCGTCTTCATTACCAAAAATCCTCGAAACAGGAATAAATGTTTTTATAAGTAACTCTCAGATCATAACAATTAAAACATATTATGAAAAATCAACTATATATAAATGTGGCGAAAGATAATCGATGACTATAGGTTGTAATATCTGAATGATTTGTTTGAAATTAAATTGATTTTTTTACGGTCTAATTCGTATGTTGCAATTTTCTCAATTTGTATGGACGCCATGTTATTCGGTATGAGACGTCTTTAACAATTTTCTCCTTATAGACGCAACAGATCGAAGTAAGATTAGTAGCGATCAAAAGCGCTTTTTTATCGCATTAAGCCTATACCCCCTTTCATTTTTCGCGAACACTCCCTTTAAGCAATCACAAGATGGGTTTGACAGAGTTATATTATTATTATTATTAACTCGTTGTTCATTGAAGACGGGGCCGATGCTCCTGTTCACCGAGAATATCCATGAACAATGCCCCACATTGTCCCGGAAGAAGGCTTACTGCTTGGCGGTCTGCCTTGAACAGTCCATTTCTAGGACTCTACAGATTTATACAGGCGGTCTGCTGTTGTATATTTTAATGAAACGAGCGATACTTCTTCAATTTTCAAAAAGAAAATAAAATTTTTTGATTGAATTGGTTCACCAAATCGATTTTAAATGACGGAATTTTTAAAACTTATCTGAGTAACAATGATGAAGATTTACCTTCCTACATTCTATTCAGAAAATTCACAAATGAAAATTATCAATTTTTCAGGAGAAATTCAACCTTGACCACACCAAAGTTTAAAGGGTACAGTTGTGAATCGGACATGGCCCTCTGTGAAAATTAATTTGCCGTCCCTTAGATAAATGTTAAATATTTGAAAAACCTACCTTGTTCTTCCCTGGTTTGATTTGACCAGCTTAGCTGTAAACAGGAACTGTATAGAGCAGACTAGAAGACAGGATAGATTCAAGCATAGAGTCAGAATACACATAGATAGTGTTACCTAAACATGGATAGTGTTACCAAAACATAGACAGTGTTACCTAAACATGGATAGTGTTATCTAAACACATAAATAGTGTTACCTTAACACATAGATAGTGTTACCTAAACATGGATACATGGATAGTGTTACCAAAGCACATAGATATTGTTACCTAAACACATAGATAGTGTTACCTAAACACAAAGATAGTGTTACCTAAATACATACATAGAGTTACCTAAACATAGATAGTGTTACCAAAACACATAGATATTGTTACCTGAACACATAGATAGTGTTACCTAAACACATAGATAGTGTTACCTAAATACATACATGGAGATAGTGTTACCTAAACACATAGATAGTGTTACCTAAATACATACATGGAGTTACCTAAGCGTAGATAGTGTTACCAAAACACATAGATATTGTTACCTGAACACATAGATAGTGTTACCTAAACACATAGATAGTGTTACCTGAGCACGTAGATAGTGTTACCTAGATACATAGATAGTAATACCTAACCATGGATAGTGTTACCTAAGCATGGATAGTGTTACCAAAACACATACATAGTGTTACCTTAACATGGATAGTGTTACCTAAACACATAGATAGTGTTACCTAAAAATAGATAGTTACTTAAACACATAGATAGTGTTACTTAAAAAATCAACTTAGATAGTGGTAACTAAACATATAAATATATTGTTAACTAAACAAATAACATATAGATATATAGGGTTACCAAAACATATAGATATATAGGGTTACCAAAACATATAGATATATAGGGTTACCAAAACATATAGATATATAGGGTTACCAAAACATATAGATATATAGGGTTACCAAAACATATAGATATATAGGGTTACCAAAACATATAGATATATAGGGTTACCAAAAAATGTACGACTTTCAAGATGACTAAACAGTGTTACTCAGTGTACAGAATTTATACAATAATTTTACAAACATATCTGGTTCTCAGCAACTGTACACTTTTACAAAAGACAATCCAGGCAGAAGACAAATATGTTGTTTTATTTAACAAATTTAGGACGTTTTCCAAATATTTTATAGACAACATGGCAGCTTAATAAAAGAAGTAGTTAATTTAGTTTAATATTTTTCATTTATAAACCTTGAAATACCTCATACACTGTTATATATTCTCCTAAAGTAAGAAGTCTGGTTTCAGTTTGCTCTGGCATCGGAGATATCTTGAGAAGGAATACTGAAATAGACAAAATTAGTTTAATTTATTGGAGATATCTTGAGAAGGAATACTGAAATAGACAAAATTAGTTTAATTTATAGGAGATATCTTGAGAAGGAATACTGAAATAGACAAAATTAGTTTAATTTATTGGAGATATCTTGAGAAGGAATACTGAAATAGCCAAAATTAGTTTAATTTATTGGAGATATCTTGAGAAGGAATACTGAAATAGACAAAATTAGTTTAATTTATTGGAGATATCTTGAGAAGGAATACTGAAATAGACAAAATTAGTTTAATTTATTGGAGATATCTTGAGAAGGAATACTGAAATAGCCAAAATTAGTTTAATTTATAGGAGATATCTTGAGAAGGAATACTGAAATAGCCAAAATTAGTTTAATTTATTGGAGATATCTTGAGAAGGAATACTGAAATAGACAAAATTAGTTTAATTTATTGGAGACATCTTGAGAAGGAATACTGAAATAGACAAAATTAGTTTAATTTATAGGAGATATCTTGAGAAGGAATACTGAAATAGACAAAATTAGTTTAGTTTATTGGAGATATCTTGAGAAGGAATACTGAAATAGACAAAATTAGTTTAGTTTATTGGAGATATCTTGAGAAGGAATACTGAAATAGACAAAATTAGTTTAATTTATTGGAAATATCTTGACATTTTAAATTGAACGAACCTTCTTCTCCAAACATTGTCCAAAAGTTTAATTTTGTAATTATCAAGGTATTATACTAAAGGTAAGGAGGCTAGGGTTTGTGTAAACATTTGATTGTGACGTTTTTAAACTGTTAGGAACTAGTTTTTCCAAAACAAAAACAAAAATAGAAAACAAAGGTGAAGAGTGGAATTTTTTTTTCAAAATATCAATTAAAAGAATGATTTTCAACTCTGCCAATTATCAGAAGTACATTGTGATGAACCAAACACAAACTAAAGACAATGCTATATTTCTTACACTTAGAATTGGGTTTAGTATAACAGTGCGGGTGCTCCGACCCTTTGTCCGTCTTATTGGTCTGCAATTGCAAATCCAACCAATCAGCATGGCGTAGTCTTGCTTCCATTGGCATTTGACTTGGTAAACCAATGCTTTTGTGAGAGGCTAAAAAGGGCTTCTTAGTTCTCCGAAAGCTCAAGTCGTAGATCTAGATAAGGCCCTACGACAGAATAGACCTGAGTCGTATTTTCTTGAATTTTTTTTAAATCGCCGGCTCAGAGAAAAAATTTGAAACTATATTTTTTGCCATGTAGAATTATGAGAACTAATTCCCAATCATTCCAGAATAATCTGTAAGCTTGGAAGTTTAAGAATTAGATTAAAGAGAAAGGTTGCGAACTGTTGAATAAAAATTTAAAATTGAAAAACCAACAAGCTAATGGGATGCTAACAAAACTTCAACTTTCAAAATTCTAAGTTGGTTTTAATGTAAACTTATTTCATGAAAACATGAAAAAATCAGTTTTTTAAAGTGTCTTAATTCTACAAAAATTGATTATGTGTTCCTTTAAGAAGTAACTGAAGGAAATCTCCCTCATCAATATTCTCTAAAGGAATTGTCCAATGATGGTTTAAACTGTTCAAGTTTCTTTGGAAAAGAACTCTTTTTTCTCAATAAATGTAATTATACTCTACAAAATACAGGAATTGTTCCCAGCATATATTGTTAGAAGAAATTAACCCCCACCCCCTCCCCCTATATTTCCTTCCCGCTTATTTTATTTGAAAGGCCGAAAAAGTACTTTAATAACGACCCTCCCCGTATCCCCTCCCGTTTATTTGATTACCGANTTCAAAAAACCGGTTTAATATTCTATTTGGCGGATTTTCATGGTAGGAATTGGCGCATTCCCAGTTTTTATGAGAACAAGACGCAACATTGAACCTTATTCTCCACTAAAACCAACCAAGATCGGTTTTATTTTCATTGGGCCTAACTTAAGTCGAGCCGAAGATCTTGCAGCTGTCAATTACGTGACACAAGCTGTCGTTAGAGTTGGGTCGAAGATTGGGTCTTAAAGTCGGGTTTAAGGAATTACGATTCGAGCCAAAGCTTTTAAATCGCGGGCTCTGGAGGGACTCTCTAATTTAAAGAACCGGTTTTTGATTTATCCAAAAAAGAATGGTAAAAGAAGAAAATCAAAAATGTGTCCATTGGATACTCAGATTAAGTAATCGGGATTAAGGATATCTCATTTTAAAGTTCCCAGCTGGGGTTAGATAAGATCATGAGGGAAAAATCAAAATAATGTGAAATTATTATGACTTTGTGACCTCGTAGTTCCTCAATTTTACAACCAAGTATGAAAAAAAATCATTTATGAAATTTATAGCTTTTTTATTCTCTTCGATAAAAGAAGTTATGATTGAAAACATTTAAAACTCAAAAATAGATCGAGTTTTTGTCAACACACGATTGATTGATTATTGCTAAAAAATGACAAAACAGCTGAACCAAATAGCTCGATTGTGAAACCTTGCAATTTTTGCTCAAAAAAATATGAAAACTATAAAAATCTTCATCATGAATTAAAATGTCATTAGATTTTTCAAAAGAAAAGTTTTTCTTTTATGTAGTTTTTACTTTTAAACTTTTTAAATGAACTTTATGCACTGCACTTGTGAATAGAACTAAAAGGGTGTGAATCCTATAATATGCAAATTGCAATGTACTTGTGAATAGAACTATAAGGGAGTGAATCCTATAATATGCAATGTACTTGTGAATAGAACTAAAAGGGAGTGAATCCTATAATATGCACTGCACTTGTGAATAGAACTAAAAGGGAGTGAATCCTATAATATGCACTGTACTTGTGAATAGAACTAAAAGGGAGTGAATCCTATGAACCCAGTTTCTTAAATTCCGGCAAAAATTGTGAAGGTTAACAACTATAAAATAGAATTCATTCATATAACTTAAAATTGGCTTTTATTCCTATATCTTTGCAACCTCGTGGTGTAAACCATTAATATTTCAAAATTAGATTAATTGATCTGTAACCGAATTCATAGTTTGAAATATCTAAGGTCTACGGCATTGGCTTTTTAGATGTTTGGATTCGAAAATCTGAGTTTGTGGCAATAACTCCGTTCCTTTTACCTAAAGAGAGTAGAGCAAGTAGAAGAGAAACTATGCAGAGAAGGCCGAGGGATTGTAACATCTCCCTTGCTCCGGTATCAGCAGAGACCAGGAGAAGGTTCGACAACGGTTTCTTCTCCTTTCTCTGGGTCCCTCCGTTCAACTGGCTGTGGTTGGTCACCTGGCTCCCGTTTAACCGATCCAAGAGAGCCCTGAATACAAAATAATATTAGTTCTAATGAAAACAATAATTATCGGGATTAAAAAAATTAAGCAACTGTAGAAGTAGTTCCCAGTGACCCGCAGTTTTCAGGGTGCCATGTTTGATTAACAACAGTACCCTCAAAACCATATTTATATCGTGTTTAGGGTTTCCAATTGCAATTCCGTTGCGCGCAACTGTGCGGAATGCGCGCAACTGTGCGGAATTGCGCGCAACTCTTCTCGAATTGCGTGCAATTGTTATGAGTTTACAGGTCTCACAATTGCGCGCAAGTACAATCCACTTGCGTTGGAAACCCTAATCGTGTTTCTATCTAAAAATGTTGAATTCTGTTGATTTCCTTCATTATAGTTGTAGAATTGTAAATGTATACTTTTGTATAGAAACCACTGACGATATTTTAATTCCTCCCGGATCAGAAAAACCTTTAAATGTTACAATTGTGAATAAAACATGCCACTGTACATATAATAAAAGACACTTCTAATCGATCTTTTCAGAGTGCATTTCTTACAACTGTTCCTTTAAACCTTGATAAATTTACCAATGAACAACCCTATCCCAGCCTAACGCAAATATTGCACGGTGAACTAGAGGTCCTGGTTAAAAATCCAGTGATTCTTAACTTTGGAATCCATTTTCATCCTTTAAGTATGTATTTTCATATTTGCTATTTAATACTTTTTTTGTTGAGCTATGTACTTTTAATATTTGAGGATAGGCTTCCGCTATTTTTGAACGAGAGATTAAAATTTGATTGAAAATGCTTCAATACTGACGGCATGAACTTTGGGAAAGTTAGTTTTTTTAATTCAATTACAATTTACAATACACTGCAACTTAAACTGCAGGCCCCAAGCAGGAAAAACTGGATGCATTCTGTTTAGTAAAAAAGTATAAAAAGTAAATTGAATTCTGTGTAAAGTATTAATTAGTACTTGCAATAAACAACCTTGTTTGAAGAATGCCAGTAAAAATAGAAATAATTTGTTGAATAAAATTTTAAGGTTAAAAAGAAAATTAGTTTTTAAAATGCAATTTTCAATAATTTCGTCATTCAAAACTTGTATAATGGGCCATGATTCAATAACGTATTTAAATGTTTTCTTGAAAATTTTAAAATGAAACCAAATATAGACGGTTTTCTAATATCTATCAAAATATTTCAAAAATATTTGTATTATAAATACATCTAAAGGAAAAATGTAGCTAACATATATTATATCATCCTCCCCACAATATTATTTTAAATAAATTTAAAGAAAAAATTACTTTGTGTTTTTAAATACATCAAAAATCGTAAAGTACGAATTGTATGTTATGTTCATTGATGCTTAAATCAACTTTAGAAAAAATTATTCCTGATTCAAAACTTTTCAAAAGTATCATTAAATGAAAATCAAATACCCTTAATTTTCAAGAACTTATCGAAATATTCCAAAAATAACTGATCCCTTTTTGCAACATCATGTTGCGGAGCTTTATAATTCTAAATTAAAAATTCTAATAAATCAAAAATTTAAATATTAAGAGTTTTCATCAAAAAGATGCAAAAATATAGGTAGTAGAGGTTGTGAGTATTCCTTTCCTTACCATTATTTAAAAAAAATATTAAAAAATTTGCATGCGAACTATTTATTCAAAATGGCTGAAACAATTTAACAAGATTGGAAGTAAAAAGGTCTGCACAAAAATAAAATAAAAATAAAATTATTCTGGAAACTGTTAAATTCAGCACAATAAGATATTTCTCCGGCAAAGCCTTTAACGGTCTAGAGGAGCAGAGAGGATCTGGAGTGCATTTAGAAACTGTTACAATGACCATCAAATATTAAAATGGTAAGTTCGATTCACAACGGTTCAATCTAAACTTTTGTCAAATCATCGATGGCGGAGATATTCACATTTTTCTTTCTGAAAATTGAGTTCTGTGGAAGTTGAGTTCACACTGCATTCTCTATAACATCCTGGATGAACCAACGGTTGAAAGGGAACCGTTGTGAATCGGACATGCCACTTTATAAATAGAGTGTCACTTGAAATTACTTCTACAGTTCCTTTATATTAATAAAATATTTCAATCTTTAATCCCTACCTACACGTTTTTGAGGTTAAAAATGAGAACTGAGGTATTTGAATACTTAACGTCAAAGCTAAAAGCCCGAAAAATACCAACCAAAGATATAAAAGTGACCAGTAGCGCGGCAATACTCAAATTATTGGTGGAGATATTTTAAGTAACAGATATTTAAGCAGGCTGCATATTTGCCATGTCCGTTAGTTGGGGTTTAATTAAATATAAATCCGATCAAGCCACATTTTTATGTGGGGCCTCTCATGGCCCCCAGATGGTTTCAGGCCGGGCTAGTTTTAAAAATGTTATGTTTTCAACAATAAAATTAAAAATTCCCGCATGAAACCTGAGCTTTAAAAGCTTTGGCTCGAGTCTTAATTTTTTCCCTTTGCTACAAAATTCTTACTTTCTAGTAGCATATAAAGGAGATATTTTTTTTTATTCTTACTTTCTAGTAGCAGATATTGGAGAAATTTTGCTACAAAATACTTACTTTCTAGTAGCAGGTATAGGAGGTATTTTGCTACAAAATACTAACTTTCTAGTAGCAGGTATAGGAGATATTTTGCTACAAAATACTTACTTTCTAGTACCAGATATAGGAGATATTTTGCTACAAATACTAACTTTCTAGTAGCAGATATAGGAGATATTTTGCTACAAATACTAACTTTCTAGTAGCAAAAATAGGAGATATTTAGCTACAAAATACTTACTTTCTAGTAGCAGATATTGGAGATATTTGTGTACTGTTGAGATCATGATGAGATGAATCCATGGTCGTCTTTGTTTGACTTGACGTTGCACCGGAGTTTGTTGAAGATATTTTAGAGCTATTATGGCTACTAATGTTTAGAAGACCAGGCTGCTGAGGTCCTGCTTGCTGTCGAGTACCCGGAGCTAGAGAACCCTCCTGTGGAGCTAGGGACCCGGAGAATATCCGGGATCGGTTTAGATCTGGAGACATTCTACCGGAGAAACCAGGACGAGGTTTATTTGTCTCTGTAGGAGATATTCGTCCTTGTCTTGATCTGTTTAAATCACTGGGAGTTATGCGTCCGAAGTTTGTTCTATAAAACTTGGGTTCCTGATACACAAAGATAGATAGATAAATAGATAATTAGATTAGTTTCTAATTATAAAGAAATACGAAAATTGTGGAAAAATGCCAATACAATCTCAGTTTTGGGAAGATTCTTTTTTGTATTTGTTTCTAAAAATTCTTGAAAAATGTGTAATTCTATAATTTCTAAGACGGAGATGGAAAATTTAATACGTTTTGTTTATTTTCATAAGAAAGATAATTTATGTAAGTCCTATCCCAATCCTATATAGACAAAGCTGTTGCTATTTTTATCTATTTCAACTTCATGTTTTATTTAAATCAAAAATCTAATTTAGATTAAATATGTTCTGAATATTGTATTTTTCCCTTGAACCAGAATCATGAAATATATTTCATGATTTAAATGGCAATTTTGTTAAATTAGATTTTCTCTAAGAACAAGGTAATAGACCTAAAAATAAAAGTCTATAACAAAGAACAGCAAGGTGGAAGTAAGGTGGATTAAGAATTAGAACTTATCTAAAACGAATTCTCTATTTCCTGGAAGGAATAAATCTTGGTAAAACTGGGAAAGGTTTGGTTTAATAAATCTAAATTAGACATTGTCTAATCTATCCCTGAGCAGGGACAGGGTTCCCTTGCGTTCTTCCATACAGGTCCTCCATACCATTCTTTAGATATGCTCACATTGGAGACATTAGCTGATATATGGGACTTTAGCTGCTCATGTAGTGGACTTCAGCTGCTTACATCGAGAACTTCAGCTGTTCATAAAGAGCAGCGTTTCAGTGGCTCACATAGAATAACTCTGAACTGCTTTCATAGGATGCATAACTTTTTACAGCTTTTATAGAGGTCACAACATATAGCTGCTCTCCTAGGGTTCGTAACTTTTAACTGCTCTTATAGAGATCATAACTTTTAACTGGTTTCAAAGAGTTTATAACTTTTAATTCCTCTTGGAAGGTGAAGGACTTCAAGTTTTGAACTATCTTCTCTGCTTTCACTGAGTTAATTCAGAAAATCTGGTATCGTCTGAAATAATAAATATGATTAGTAAAATACACCGTAAATTAAGTTAATAACAAGTGCCTTCTTTTTAGCTAATTCGTAGTTCAACTCCTTAATCCATATAGTTAATCTATATAGTTAATTCATATAGTTAATCTATAAAGTTAACCCATAGAGTTAATCTATAAAGTTAACCCATAGTCTACTATCGACTCAAACCAGAGTTCTCGCTTGACTAATCCGTAGTTTCAGCTTAGTTAAACCCTATGTACAGATTACAGTTTCGGTTTAATCTTAGTGAGTAAATGAGAGGTTAAACTTTATCAATATTTTTTGAATAAATTCATTGATCGTACAATATGAGGATCAATTCTTTAGCTCATTGACTAATATGGTTTCAATATTGAAACGTGTATTTTTAGTTTTCACTGCACACTCAATGGGTCTATTCCCTTTTAGTTTCAAATATAAACTAACTCCCCCCTTGGCTACATGGACAGCCCCCCCCCCAGGTTGGATGGTCACTGAGCAGATTACAGATTAGAGACGGGTCACACAGACGTAAATCATTATGAGATAGTTTTTCAGATACTCGGGTCTTCAAATATCAGATCTAATCCCTCCCTAAACCCTCCCTAATCCCTCCATAAAACCTTCTTAATCCTTCATTTATAATATTTACGTAATAAATCCAGGATATTCCCTGTTGTACTAAGCTCGCTACTAAGGGATTTATATATGTAAATATAACTAAATGATAATAAAAAAACACACACAAAATTTAAGTTGAACGTTAAAAAGGACATTCTTTAACTTCCCTTTTTTATCCCTTCAACCTCACGGATTAGACTCAAATATCACAGCAAATACTTTAAATAATAAAAACAATTAGACTCAAGGGTAAATTTCTTTCTAAAGATTTGCGAACTGTGACTTTAAAATACAATATTTGGCAGAAAGTTGTAGAATAATATTAGGAAATTAATAAACGTTTCCTAATTATATATCTCCATGAATTTAAAATACAATATTTGGCAGAAAGTTGTAGAATAATATTAGGAAATTAATAAACGTTTCCTAATCATATATCTCCATATTTCAAGAACTCACAGGACCAATATTGCCAAAAACATTCATCCAGAGCGAAGCAATAGATATTTTACAGGCCTCATTAAAATCAAAATGATTAAAACCGATCTTATCTGTTTTCCTTATGATTCTGACGCAGGAATTGATCTGCGTTTTAAACTAAAATTACAGACAAACGGTTCAATATTTTAAATAACATATTATTATCTTTACGTAACTTCAAAATTCAACAATAAAAACCGATAAAATCGCAAAAAAACTTAAAAGTCGGGAACAAGGGGCGCGAAACTAGAGTCAGCAGCTTGTACAAAAGATTAAAGAATGTTTACAGGAAACAGTTAAAAGGAAAAGAATAAATGAAAAAAGATTTCGATTATTTAGAAGCAAAGATAATTAGAAAATGTACTTTTTATTATCTCATACTCATGAGACCAAAGAGACGATAACTTTTGAACGATTGGAAAAGCTAATCCATGGATTTTGATGAATTATTTATCCCCATGCAGTGATGCAAAATAAACTGTTGTTAAAAACTTTTTAACTCTTCTCTTATTGCTCAGCAAACATAGATCCTACAAATGAGAGATTCAGAGACCAAGCAAATTAAAACTTTTATAAACTTTTTTATAATTCAAAAGTTTTCAGGCCAAATATCCTTTTCAGGTCAAATATCCAGTTCAGGCTAAAACGTTTAGTTCTATCTAAACAAAAATGCTCAGGCTCAGTATTGAATAGAGATTTATTCAAATAATACTGTTCGTTAGTGGCTCTTACAAAAGCATCCTTGCGTAACAATAAGCTATAAATATGAAAACTGCTGCAATGCTTTACATCCTGTATGCTTTACATTTTATAAATAAAAAAATAAGTAAAATAAATGGATAAGAATATTAGCGAATAATTTCAAGTGACCCTTCATGCAATACATTAGGGCAATGCTATATTTTTAATTAGCGTGAAAAGTTTTAAAACTATTTAATTTAAGCACATTGAAGTAGACAGAAGGAGACGGTTATATAAATTGAGCCTTTGTCACAAACTCTGATTTTCTAATCATTTATCTTTGCGGCAACCCTATTTCGTAGACCTTGAATAGTTTGAACTTTGAATTCTGTGAGATCGGGTCTTGGACATTGGGTTTCAATGATAAAAAGATTAAATCAGAGTTTGTGTCAAAGACATTTCTTGTAAACATCTTTATGACCTCGTAGCTCCCCCAGTTTTAATTTTACGGATTTTATCCCGTCAAATATTATAAATTCAAATATTATAAATTCAAAAAATTATTATGATTGAAAATATACAAGATTTCAATACTATGTGCATAAAGGAATTGAGTCTTTGGAACAAAATCAAATATTTAATCCCCAATATCTTTAGAACCCGCGATGGTGTAAACCTTTGATATTTCAAACTCAGATTATTTGATTTAACAGAATTTATAGTTTGAAATATCTAAGGTCTACAACATTTGGTTCCAAAGATATAGTGATTATAAAATCAGAGTTTGTGGCAAAAACTCAATTCCTTTATTTTAGTTTGGGGTGAAAATCCTTTTAATTCTCCCCCCCCCCCCCCCTCCTCCCCCTCTTCTAAAGAAGTAATTGCATGATACTTGTAATCTTGTCTCGGTGGATGCGGAGAACTGATTGCAAAAAGTCCTAGATTGTAAATAATTAAATAGAAATTGGCATTTACACCATCCTACGCAGAGGGTTCTGTGTCTAGGATTTATAGCGCTGAAACAATCCAAGATTTCTGAATATTTCTAAATACAAGATTAAAAAAACATTTAGAATGAAAAGGTCAATTTTTTAAAATTTGCTTCCAAATCTTCTCTTAAAATCTAATTATGTAGTTTACTTGTCGCGGTCTGTCCGTTTACTTGTCTGTCAGTCCGTTTTTGCATCCAAAAATAGTCCAAACAACTGAACCATCAATCGGCCCAAACAAATTTTGGGCCTTCACATAAACCCCTGAAAACGGACGTTAAAAAATTAAAAGATTGCCTTAAAATTTTAAAAATTTGGAATGGAATTGAGTTTTTGCCACAAACTTAAATTTTCTTATCCCTATATCTTTGCAAGCTGATTATGAAAATCTTTAATATTTCAACCTTAGATTATTTGATCTATAACAGTTCAAAGTTTGAAATATCTAAGTTCTACGTTATTGGGTTGAAACGAAAAGGGTATGGATTAGAAAATCAGAGTTTATGGCAAAGACTCAATTCCTTTCCAAATTTTTAAAATCTACAAAAAATCGATAGACCAACAACTAAAACATAAAATCGGAGATTAGTTAAATATACAGTGTGAGAAAAAACAGGGAACATAAAAAAATCCGCGAAACCTGTTTTTGTCCAAAACATCGATAATCCCCGTTTTTTAACTCACCCTGTATATATTTTAACATTGTAATAATGTAAAAATACTGTTGAATGTTCTTTGATGTTAATTCGGATCAAACATAATTATAAAAACCACAATTTGTTAATAATCTTACAATGTTATTTTGTAGTTTTGACAATGCAGAAATTTTCAAAGTGAATGCTTGTATTGACGTTTAATGAAAGCACAATGACTGTTTTTTCATTTTATATTTCCTTGTTCAATAAACATTTTCATTTTGCATAAATGTATTTTAAAACCCTAAAATTAGAAAGAAATGCAAGCTAATAATAACATTATATATATATAAAGTAGTAATCAATCTGTTTCATTGTTTTTTGTAAGTTCTAACTCTTTGTCCGATTCGACTCAAATTTTGATTGAGAAACTCGGTAGAACCACGGGAATGTTCTTAGCTTTGTTTTAAAAAGTTTAGCGCGTAGGCAAAGCTGGGTTCACAATAAAATAAAATAAAATATATTACATTTGAAGAATTGGATATGATTTGTACCAAATACAACATAATTTTAACATGTATTTTAACAATTCAGTGCTTAGGATCCGGATCCGCAAAAATATGCGGATCCACGGATCCGGATGGATCCAAGGAGTAAAATATCAACCAAAAACAGCAAAAAAAACTTTTTTGTTCTTAAAACCCAAATCTGAGCTTTTGAAAAAAAGAGAGATTATAAAAATTTCCTCATTTCTGAATGGTTCATCAAGTTTTAGGTTAAAAATAAGCTAACAAAAAGTAAAACAAAAAATTTGAACATATTTTTTGTTAAAAAAATTCAGTAAATCTTAAAGAAATGACCTGGATCCAGATCCATTTTTTTCCAGTGCGGATCCAGGATCCGGATCCGGATCCGCATCAAAAATAAATGGATCCTAAGCACTGCACTGTGTACAACGTAAAAACATAAAATAGAATTTAACATATTATCATTTTTATATTCAAATATTCCCCCCAAAACCTGTTTGTAATCAGCACAACCTGAGAAAATAAGAAACATTTTGTACGGCAATAAAATATGTTTATATCTATGCATCCCGGGTTTACAGCATGTTATACTCTCATGTTTTTTGTATATTCGTCTGTGCAACATTGGGCAGAGTTCTGTCCTAGCGGACAGTTAAATTTCTCCCGCCTTAAAAGATTTCTTTTATGAAAGATATGGTTTATTACGTTTTTTGTCTCAACTCTTAAATATGAATTCCTCCCTCCCCCCTACAGAGATATCCAAACAGCTTAGAAAAATAAAAAGTAGCACTAGACATAAAGTTTAAGAACTAAAATAAAGCAATTCTTTTTAACTTTAATGTTTAAGGAGTCATTCTCAACAATTTTTGAGTGAGAGCTTAAAACCTTTGGGGCACTGTGCCCCCCCCCCCCATCCTTTTGTTATTACGAATTTGTCAACGAAAAATAATGTTTGCGTTCGACAATTTATTTGCCGAGCGCTGCGGCCGCTAGTCTACGACGAGGACCATGCAGGCTATATTAGGCTTAGAGGCCCATCGCTGCGGCTACAAGGATAAATAAAAAAAAAAACTTTCCGGAATAATAAAATTTTGGTAAAAAAAAAACAAAGATTTTGTGAGAGAAAAAAATAAGTTTAGGAAATGTGTTAAGAAGCTACAAAAAAAACCTCAAATTGAATCGCGACAAACATTTTTCTACCTGGCCCTATTCGAATCTTTACCCCCAGTAAATTATCACTGTCTCACACAAATATCCGCTTTGATTCTTGCGTCCTACCACTGATCTGTGACGTCAAGTAGGACGGAGACACATATAGTTTCAATGTACGGCGTTTCTAGAAGAAAAAATATCAGGAAATATGTTCATACACTCTTCAAGCAGGTTTAAACCAATTAGCTAAGTGTAACACAATACAATGTGCTTTGATCTTTTCATATCTAATTAAAGTAATGTTATATACGAGAAGGAAAGATAATGAAAAGTAAAAATATATTTCAAACTCGACTTTAAACTCGGCTCCCCACCCCCTTAACCAACCAATAGAACCTCCCCCCCCGTCCCTGCCCAATAATACCTGAGTTATTAACATGTTGGATAAATTCAGATGAATTGATCTAGGCTGGGTTGGGTTGGGGTAATTTAGCAAGTTGCAACTTTCTCTGATATTTTGCAGGGATAGGATGCATAAGATTAAAATCTAACTCTCATACATAGTCCAACCCTAGTACAGGGTGTCCTGATATACTCCAACCCTAGTACAGGGTGTCCTGATATACTCCAACCCTAGTACAGGGTGTCCTGATATACTCCAACCCTAGTACAGGGTGTCCTGATATACTTCAACCCCAGTACAGGGTGTCCTGATATACTCCAACCCTAGTACAGGGTGTCCTGATATACTTCAACCCCAGTACAGGGTGTCCTGATATACTCCAACCCTAGTACAGGGTGTCCTGATATACTTCAACCCCAGTACAGGGTGTCCTGATATACTTCAACCCTAGTACAGGGTGTCCTAATATACTCCAACCCTAGTACAGGGTGTCCTGCTATACTCCAACTCTAGTACAGGGTGTCTTGATATACTCCAACCCAAGAGAAATTATTGTAATCTATTAAAGCCAGTATTTGTTGTAACCAGAATTTTTATAAAAAAAAATATTTTTTTTTTTTTTTTACAAAAACCGTAAATATGTGGGTTCTTTATTGGAAATTACCGTTTTATACCACAATTACCGCTTTATACCACAATTACCGTTTTATACTACATTTACCGCTTTATACTTGTTAAAAATATTAAATCAAATATTAAAGAACTTTGAAACTTTTCCCCCAATCTTCCACATACGACAGGTCATGACGTCATATAGGATTAAATTAGAGAGGCTAGGTGGGGATAAGATGAAGATTTGAGACAAGCTTAAAAATATTTTTCATTTGTACCATTATAGAGAATTATTCTTTCTAAAAATAAAATAAAATTTTCACAAAACGAACATTTTAGAGGTTTTGAAATACGATTCTCAGATAATGCGATAAAAAAATATCCTAGTATAACGTAAATACGGATAGCGCTATGCTTCAGGAACTGTAAACGTAATTTCAAGTGACCCCTCCGTGCAAAGATGACAATGTCCGATTCACAACGGTAAATATTCACTTTTTGTTTATTTTAACAGGTCTGATAAAGGTTTAGGTACCGTTGTTAATCGGATATTGTCATCTTGTCATGAAGGTTGACTTGAAACTACTCTAACAATCCCTTAAACTCGATATCCATAACCTACAATGTAAATTTTTATATTAAAGAATAAACTGGAAATCAAAATTGTCTAAGCGATGAAGCCATATATTTAACATTCAAAAGTTTCGCAGCCAAAGAGAATAGCTAAAAATTGCAATTTAAATGTTCTTAAACCCTTTAGGAGGAAGAAGATACCAAATTATTGAATTTGAAGAAGCCATGTTTTCTGAATATATTTATTCCCTTTAATTGAATAGACCGGTACGTGACTAGATTCTAAGGATGCACTTGTGCTGGTTAGCTTGGATTGGATTGAGTTAGTTTAGTTTGGTTTGGGTTGTCAGTTCACATTTATTCTATTGCATTATTTCCAACTTGAGATACAAATTCTAAACGAAGATCAATGAAAGGAGTCATGGATACAAGGATACGAGGATACACAGGTGCATGGATACAAGGATACTAGGGTACAATGATACAAGGATACAAGGATACAAGGATACAAGAATACAAGGATACGAGGATACACAGGTGCATGGATACAAGGATACACGAATACAAGTATACTAGGAGACAAGGAACCAAGAATGCAAGGATTCTAGGATACAAGGGTACAAGAATACAAGGATACAATGATACAAGGATACAAGGATACAAGGATACAAGGATACAAGGATACAAGGATACAAGGATACAAGGTTACAAGAATACAAGGATACAAGAATACAAGGATACTAGGATACAAGGGTACAAGGATACAAGTATAGAAGGATACAAGAATACAAGGATACTAGGATACAAGGGTACAAGAATACAAGGATACTAGGATACAAGGATACATTGCTCGGAATACCTTTTAGATTTTGACTTTAATTGAATTCTAGGATAGGTGACAGAGACCTGGGGAGAGGGGGTGCTGGACTACGCTTTCGATGCATACTGCAGTGATCTGTAGTACTCTGGCCGAAGAGATAGTAGGTTTTAGTGGAGAGAAGGGGAGATGATGTAAGGGCATGGTAAGGGTCATCCCAGTAGTTTAGAAAGATAGTTGATATTTTCATTTGTCCAGGTCTCATCTCAGTTTATAGTTTATAAACTACCATACTTTATAGCCCGGAGATACTAGTTTACTTTATATCCAGAGTTTTAAGCAACCTTGCACAAGTAAATTTATGCTAACTTTAATATAAGGATACAGGGATATAAGGATACAGGATACAAGGATACAAGGATACAAGGATACAAGGATACAAGGATACAAGGAATACAATGACACAAGGATACAAGAATACAAGGATACAAGTATACAAAGATACAAGGATAAAGGAATACAAGGATACAAGGATACAAGGATACAAGGATACATGTATACAAGTACACAAGGATTCAAGGATACAAGAATACAGGAATACAAGGATACAAGGATACAAGGATACAGGAATACACGGATACAAGGCTAAAATGATACAAGGATACAAGCATACAAGGATATATTTTAAGCAGAGTAGTAATATCAATCAAATAATTAGAAATAAAATATTCAAAGCAAAAATTTTCCAGTCATTCCAATAATTTTTATTTTGAGTTTGTCAAATATATAATGTAGAAATATTAATATGGTTTTTATATCTTGAATTTAAGACTACAGCCCCCCCCCCCTTGTGCTGTTCCTTTTACTAGTGGGGTTATTTAAATCGGAAAATTCGTTTCTATCAACCGTAGTTACAGAAACTTTCAATAATCTTTTAATAAGTTAACCTCTTAACTTAGAACAAGGATATTCATTCAGAAATGCATTTCTTTATAAGAAATATTAACGTTTTTTAAAATTTTGTTTGTTTGTTATTGTAGCATTTGTAGATTTGTTCTAAAATGCCAACATTTTGTCTAAACCGATCTCTCTCACCCTTTCGTAAATATAATCCTAAATTATAACTTGATATAGCCTGCTTAATTAACATCGATGCAGATACTCCTTAAATAGTAAACTGAACGTGATGACATTAAACAATTTGCTTTACCACGGCAGTTATATTTTTTTCTTCTTCAAATGTAATCCATATTCATAACTTAACCGACTTTTATTTGATTTGAAAATCTTTTAAAAATGTATGAAATGTATGTTTTTAAATACAGCAGCTGGCCCCAACATTTAGTATTCCTCTTATTTCCCGCCCTTACATGCCCAACCTCCCCCCCCCCTCTTAACTAAAATAAACAAAGTATATAAAATAAATATTTAGGAATTAAACAGAAAAGGAGGAGAAATAAATAATATTTACCATGGTTTTAGAGAGCTTGAGACTGAACACTTTTATTTGAACTAGGCTCAGGATCATTTTAAAAACACTCAATCCTGGGATAAGAATAAGAACTAGTTTCTAACTCTTTATAATCACTGTTCAGACTAAATTCACCAGTTTATATCTTTTATAGTTTATATAAAAATATACTACTAACGGTTGGGACCAAATCTAACTCCAACTGTCACTGAACAAGGTTTGAATTCAGGAGTTCTCCACCTGCAGATACATACAGGACTCAGGGTGTACACTGAGTATTCAAATGCAACCTTACTCTGCAATCTTCCAATCATAAAACTGAGCTCCAGGGGTTTTCATCTTACTAAACTCTCTCCCTGGTCAAGAATGCTGGGTCCTGTGCCGGAAGCTGAGAAAAAAACTCTGAACTGGTCGAGTAGTATGGGTGCAGGGACCTGGAGCACAGAGTTCCTCTCCGCACGTCCTTACACTGTGAGAGCCGGGCCCGGGTTGGGGGGAGGAAACCCCCATATAATAACAGCTGTTTCAGCTGCTTAAACCCTCATCTCAGATCACAGCTGTTTCAACCGACACTGAGCCTTACCACTTCTAGGGTTTATAATAAGGAAAACAAAGTGTCTGGCCTTAGAAAGTTTAATTGAAATACTAATTAATATTATTATTTGTCTGAATATTGTATTCAACTTGTTCTTTCATGTTTGTTATTGCATTGCCCGTGAAGGGGGGGGGGGGGCTTATAAGATATAGAATATTACCCTGCTCTCTGGAGAAGAAACAGTATTCTTTCATTTCAAGAAATTTAATTTTTAATGGGATTTTCCTTTTAGCGAAGGTTGCATACCCAGACTACTAGGATACTGTTAGAGTAGGATATACTCAGGGTAGGAGTAGAGTAGGATATACTCAGGGTAGGAGTAGAGTAGAATATACTAAGGGTAGGAGTAGAGTAGGATATACTCAGGGTAGGAGTAAAGTATGATATACTCAGGGTAGGAGTATAGAGTAGGATATCCTCAGGGTAGGAGTAGAGTAGGATATACACAGGGTAGGAGTATAGGGTAGGATACTCAGGGTAGGAGTATAGTAGGGTACTCAGGGTAGGAGTAGAGTAGGATATACTCAGGGTAGGAGTAGAGTAGTATACTCAGAGTAGGAGTAGAGTAGGATACTCAGGATAGGAGTATAGTAGGATACTCAGGGTAGGAGTATAGTAGGATATACTCAGGGTAGGAGTATAGTAGGATACTCAGGGTAGGAGTATAGGGTAGTATACTCAGGGTAGGAGTAGAGTAGGATACTCAGGGTAGGAGTAGAGTAGGATACTCAGGGTAGGAGTAGAGAAGGACTAGGATACCAAGGGTAGGAGTAAAGTTGTGTTACTTTAGTTGAAGATATTGTTTTTGTTTCTCTGACTGTTTCCCCGTGTTGTTAGAATTGTCTAAAACTAAGATGTTTATTTCCAATGAAAAGAATTCTACTTTTCATTTC
This sequence comes from Eurytemora carolleeae, assembly GCF_000591075.1. Taxonomy (NCBI): domain Eukaryota; kingdom Metazoa; phylum Arthropoda; class Copepoda; order Calanoida; family Temoridae; genus Eurytemora; species Eurytemora carolleeae. Next base: position 60,270 of record NW_019396995.1, on the reverse strand, counting down.
TAAATTAAATCTAGAGAAAAAGCAGTGCGAGGGAAGATTAATTATAGCTTGCAATAGAACACTATATGTGTGGAAACCAACTGGAAGTTTAAAGAAAGCTTGGAATGAAATAACGCGGCATTTATTTTAAACTAATAATATTTCTTTACTAAAACAATAAACTGTGAGGGGAACCAAATTTATGAAAAGCAAGAAGTAGTTGAATTGGGTAGACGAAATTAGTTTTACTACAAATTCTTGTTTTTTAATCCCTATATCTTTGCAAAACCAAAAGAACTGAGTTTGTGCCAAAACTCAGTTTTTTTTTTTTTACTTTTTTGGTCCGGACTCTGTAGTTTTGAAGAGCAGAGTTACTGAGAATTATGGTTTCCTTTATTTAAGTCTAACGGAAAAAAATATGAAAATATTTATCTTAAAGATAAAAAGAAGGAACGCACAGGATTTGCTATTTCGTATTCGTCTAGCAATTACAATGTTTATTGGGACACCTTGTATTCTTTGAAATAAAATAATTTGAAATAACTTCTCTAAAATAACTGGCTCTTTTGAAATAAATCCTTTGGGATAAATCCTTTGGGATAAATCCTTTGGGATAAATCCTTTGGGATAAATCCTTTGGGATAAATCCTTTGGGATAAATCTTTTGGGATAAATCCTTTGGGATAAATCTTTTGGGATAAATCCTTTGGGATAAATCTTTTGGGATAAATCCTTTGGAATGAACCAATTGGAATATGTATGGGAAATCAGAAATATTTATTTTGAGGGCAAATTTTTTTTATTTCAGAGCATTTTCAAAGTATATAAAGGGGCTTTTTCTAAGGGTTATTTTTTTGTTGGGCAGAAAACTTTTTAGTTTTGGAGTAATTACTGTTAATGTTGGGTGTATCTATAAACATTTGGGGATAGAAATGAATCAAATTTATGTGCAAATTATCAATATAATATATATTTATTTATATAATATAAATTCTTTAAAAGGGGGAAAATTTAAGTCTTATGGGGCAATTTGAATAAGAATGTGTGATGTATAATTTAAAAAATCCAATTTTGGAGCATTTTTTTAGAAAAAGGGGAAAATTAAAAAGAATCTGATTCTGAGCTTATATTGAAAAATGCTATAATGGAATTTGAGTTTGCTTTAAGAGTTGGGGGAATAAATGAGTGAAGGTAAAAATAAATTACTGTGGTGGCCTCAGACAATTAGTTACATTTCTAACTATACGGACCCCTGTAACAAAATTTCTTGCCCCCCCTCATAAAGGGGGGGCCTGGCCCCCCTGCCCCCCCCCTAGTTGCGCGCCTGGACTCCCAATAACCATAAGAGACACTATAATAATTGTCCCTTAACTCCCATGTTTATTGGGATACCCTGTATGTAGAAATATGTTTAGTGTAATATATAATAATATCGCCGCAATATGTTTCATATATTTATTGAAGACAAATATCCTCAATAAGGTGCTGGAATAATACTTTATTGTAAAATTGAATTATGCATTTTTTGTACTTTAACAATGGATTATTCAAAAATAATTTACAATAACAATAGAAACGGTAATAATGTGTAATTCATTACTTAAAAACAGTTACATAAAAAAATAAAGAAAATATTCATATGTATTGATTAAACATTACAAACATTTTGTTAAAATTACTTTGAATAATTCTGTTCACAAATTTGTCCAAAATAATGAAACTATTTTTATTCATGTTAAAGTCTGCATTGCAGATTTTCACAAGCAATTTATTTGCAGTAAAGTTTCAGGGCAATTGAGTGAGCCAGGCTTGGAATTGATATTCAAAGATTTAAAAACCAGAATTTCAATTTAGATATTTTCAACATATCATATTTTCTTGTATTCACAACAAATACAAATACAAAATACAAAAAGCAGCGCATTTTTCATCAAAGATATAAATTGAATTTATATGAATATATTTTCTCAACAAAACTATTTTCAAAATGAGTGAATAGAATAAAAAATGCTGGCAACTTTTAACTGGTGGATATCGGTATTCATTTCTTGAAATCCTCTTTTACTTAATCTTTAGATTAAATAATGCTAGTTCTCCACTTGTTTTTAGTCTCCAGAGCTGAAAACTTTAGAATGGTGGATATCGGGATTAATGCTTAATCCACTCTTTTTCTTAATCTTGAGATTAAATATGGCTTGTTCTCCTCTCATTTTTAATCTTTAGATTAATTATCCGATCAGGATTAAGGATAACCCATTCTAAAGTTTTCAGCTCTGATTAATTAAACGATCGGGTTTAAGGATATCTCATTTTAAACTTCCCAGTGTCCGAATTTCATGAATTTAAGCCGCGTCTCAAATCCCCCCAAAACCGGTTTCAATTGAGAGCCGGCTTAAATCTTGAAAAATTGAATACAATTTTAAGTGAAAACAACCATATTTAAGCCGCGGCTTTAATTTGAGCCGTGGCTCAAATTCTTCAAATTCGGCCTCTGAGCTGAAAACTTTAGCATGGAGGATATCGAGATCAATGCTTGATCCTCTCTTTTTGATAATCTCAAGTCTAATTTAGTCTTTAGATTAATTTTAGAGATTATAGATGCGCGTTTTTAACTTTTAAAAAACCGGTTTTTAAAATTCTCGCATTTGTGGTGTCATATCAATTGGAATAATGATCAATTGAACGAACTTAAATTTTGGATTAATGTTTATTAAGACTAACGTTTAAAAGGACTATAGTCCTTTAATGTGATAAAATATGCTTTTTAATAAGTACAAATTTCATGATTAAATTTATATTTTTTAAAAGCTATAAAAGTCGGCTTGTGAACAGCTTACTAGTTCGTTCAATCGGATAGAGGATATTCAAATTAAGCGATCAGGATTAAGGGTATCCAATTTCAAAGTTTTCAGCTCAGAAAAAATTCGGGTCGGATAATGCGCTATAATGTGACGGTAAAAATTTTTTTGGGTCTTAAGCTAAAATGTCCTTATGAAATATCTTGATGTTAAAATATGGAATTTTCGCGAACATTGAACAATTCTCGGGAATATTACATTAAAGGACTATAAGATTTTGATGATGATATGCAAAACTTTAATTGGCATTTCATGATTCTGTTAATTGTATACTCCGAGCCATTAATCCGGTATTTACAATCTTAAAAACAAGGAATTTAAAACTCAATCACAGGTGTAATCCGTAGGCTGAATTCAAAGAATTTGAGCCACGGTTCAAATATGGTTAGTTCCACTTAAAATTGTATTCAATGTTTCAAGATTATTAAGCCGGCGCTCAATTGAAACCGGTTTTTGGTGGATTTGAGACTCGGCTCAAATTCATGAAATTCGGACTCTTGTTTAAGTAGAAGTACACATTTCAGTTGACTGTTTAGTACTAATTTCCGGCTTAATATCTAATTGGTTGATAAGATAGATAGATGTCACCGCCGCATCCGTTGCAACTTTGGTTCTGAAGCGTCGTCAAGCACGTGACTGAACCCTGATTGGAGCAGACGCTACCGGAAACTTGAAACAACTTAAATATAAGACATGAGTGTCCAAAAGTCCAAAAAGTCTGAAAAGTCCAAAAAGTATGAGTAAGTGGCGAAAGTGATGTCTTCAAATGCTCTTGAGGTTTTAGAAAACTGGATCCAGACTTGGTAAGAATAGGATTTTAGAAGTTTAAATATTTTTGATATTTTGATATTTACGTAAGATTTTCGCTTCAACGATTTGTTGGGATTGAGGTTTTGTGTGTAAACTTTAAATTTAGGTTTATAAATCTTTATAAGTCTTTAGTACAACTTACAATAAATCAAAGTTACTTTCTTCTTAAAAACTAAAGCTGAAAAAGTTATAAAATGTACATGTCTATGGCTACAAAAAAGTATGAGTGAGTTAGTGTGCCAAATGCCATACTGATTTTGCGATATTTCAAGGTCGTCCCAGTCTTGAAAATTTATGAAACTTTTAATAGCAGTCTGGATCTATATGACGTATACCTATGATACTACATAGTACATGCTTATATAAATGAAAATTAGTATTATGCATGCAAGAGAATTTATAATTATTTTCTTTTTGTTCCTTAGTTCAATCTACATAGTTGATTTAGATTACAACTCTATTCTAATGCAAATTTACAATTTAAATAACAATTTCTAATTTATAAAGGATCGGTACAATTTCTAGTTTAGTAAAGGATCTGTACAGTACCTAGTTTAGTAAAGGATCTGTACTGTACCTAGTTTAGTAAAGGATCTGTACAATTTCTAGTTTAGTAAAGGATCTGTACAATTTCTAGTTCAGTAAAGGACTGTACAATTTCTAGTTTTGTAAAGGATCTGTACAATTTCTAGTTTAGTAAAGGATCTGTACAATTTCTAGTTTAGTAAAGGATCTGTACAATTTCTAGTTTTGTAAAGGATCTGTACAATTTCTAGTTTAGTAAAGGATCTGTACAATTTCTAGCTTAGTAAAAGATCTTTACAATTTCTAGTTTAGTAAAGGATCTGTACAATTTCTAGTTTAGTAAAGGATCGGTACAATTTCTAGTTTAGTAAAGGATCTGTACAGTTTCTAGTTTAGTAAAGGATCTGTACAATTTCTAGTTTAGTAAAGGATCTGTACAATTTCTAGTTTAGTAAAGGACTGTACAATTTCTAGTTTAGTAAAGGATCTGTACAATTTCTAGTTTAGTAAAGGATCTGTACAATTTCTAGTTTTGTAAAGGATCTGTACAATTTCTAGTTTAGTAAAGGATCTGTACAATTTCTTGTTTAGTAAAGGATCTGTACAATTTCTAGTTTAGTAAAGGATCTGTACAATTTCTAGTATCCAGTAAAGGATCTGTACAATTTCTAGTTTATTATGGATCTGTACAATTTCTAGTTTAGTAAAGGATCTGTACAATTTCTAGTTTAGTAAAGGATCTGTACAATTTCTAGTTTAGGATCTGTACAATTTCTAGTATCCAGTAAAGGATCTGTGCAATTTCTTGTTTATTATGGATCTGTAACATTTCTAGTAAACAGAAACAATCAAAAGAAATAATAATTGTCTTGAAACATCCCGTTTGTCCATTTGACGGCCCAATCTTTAAAAAAATAATCTTTCTTGTTTGTTTATTTTCTTGCGGTTGATAACATTTTTTATTATCGATTTTGATGGTTATTATATCGTTAGACCTGACGAGGGTCAACCCGGACCGAATTTTTTTTCAATAAAATGTGGACCTAACAACTTCTTTTTTTACTCAACAGAGGTTTGGTCCATCATCACCATCACCGAATTTTAAATGTATAATATGAGCAATCGATCTATATATACAGTACATATTGAAATAATGTACATATTATACTTTTATTTATTTATATCTATAGTATTTTTTTACATGTTTAAATTAATGTTATCCACAATGATGAGACTTCAGATTATAATACGCCAAGGAAATCTAATTGCAGTTACGTATGCTCTTCGTACATATTGAAACCAGCACTCTCTGGGCGGAATTTGTGAACAAGAATAGATGCATCAGTGTTCTTTTAGTATCCGAGGAGGTTAAAAGCATTAAATTTTGATAATTTTGATAATTCACATAATAGTTTCCTATGGCCAGAATATTTCATTGATTTTGTATGTGAAAGATGGATCCCACGTCAGGCTTCGACATCCGTCTTGTGTTTACATTACCGCCCAGAGACAGTACACTGCAGTACAAAAGATGCGTTTACCTCTGAAATAACTTTCTTTGTCAAATCTTTTGAAAGAATATATTCAAGCAAGACAACTAAGCATCTAACCTAGGGCTCGTCATAGTATATGAGTTTAAGGTCGTCTTTACAGTCTCATCCTTTGTGAAATTTATGACCTAAATAACTAAGCTTTAATTTCACTTTATTCCGTGTAGCCGTTACAATGTTTTTTGTTTTGTTACTTTATTCAAACAAAAGGTTAAGAAGTATCTTTTTGCCCCCCCCCCTTTCTTTAAATTGAATGATAAATACATACGAACGAAACCATTTGTAATCTACATATTAAATTGGACTATTTAAATTCAAGCCGCAGTTGTAATTCACTATTAAAATCATTAAGATCCGGCCAATTATTGCAGTTTCTCCAACCCTATGCACTTTACTAATCAAGGTTAGGATCAAAGAAAAGAGCCCAGTTTCATGGTTTTTTAATTTAAAATGTGTCAGAAGTTAAATCCATTTCATTATAATTCTGTTTTATACCTAAACGAGCTACTTTTAATAGGTATCTATTTTTCGAGAAAATACGAGTTACATTTGTTAAGTAATAATAAAGAATCTGGACTACAAGAATAAGAACCGATAAATAAGATACGTACTGGAAGAGAACGAACGTTTTGATAAAGAATTAGATTGAATGAGAAAGGTAGTATTGATAAAGAAGTAGACTGAATGAGAAAGAAGGTATGGATAAAGCAGTAGACTGAATGAGAAAGAAATTATCGATAAAGAAGTAGAAAGGAAGTATTGATAAAGAATTAGACTGAATGAGAAAGAAAGTATAGATAAGGAATTAGACTGGAAGAGAAAGAAAGTATCGATAATGCAGTAGACTGTAAAATAAAAAGTATTGATAAAGCATTACACTGGAAGAGAAAGGAAGTATTGATAAAGAAGTAGACAGTAAAATAAAAAAGTATTGATAAAGCAGTACACTGGAAGAGAAAGGAAGTTTTGATAAAGAAGTACACTGGAAGAGAAAGGAAGTTTTGATAAAAAGTAGACTGGAAGAGAAAGGAAGTTTTGATAAAGAAGTAGACTGGAAGAGAAAGGAAGCTTTGATAAAGAAGCAGACTGGAAGAGAAAGGAAGTTTTGATAAAGAAGTAGACTGGTAGAGAAAGGAAGTTTTGATAAATAAGTAGACTGGAAGAGAAGGGAAGTTTTGATAAAGAAGTAGACTGGAAGAGAAGGGAAGTTTTGATAAAGAAGTAGACTGGAAGAGAAAGGAAGTTTTGATAAAGAAGTAGACTGGAAGAGAAAGGAAGTTTTGATAAAGAGGTAGACTGGAAGAGAAAGGAAGTTTTGATAAAGAAGTAGACTGTAAAATAAAAAAGTATTGATAAAGCAGTACACTGGAAGAGAAAGGAAGTATTGATAAAGAAGTAGACTGAATGAGAAAGGAAGTATTGATAAAGAAGTAGACGGTAAAATAAAAAAGTATTGATAAAGCAGTAGACTGGAAGAGAAAGGAAGTTTTGATAAAGAAGTAGACTGAATGAGAAAGGAATTTTTGATAAAGAATTCGACTGAACGAGAAAGGAAGTTTTGATAAAGAAGTACACTGAATGAGAAAGTTTATGCTCGAATGAAGACAAACATAATCTGAAGTTAAAGGGGAAAGATGGAGTGTTGATTTAACAAACCTAAAAAGAAATACTGCAAAATCAGAATTTTAATTAATGGATAAAAAGAGAAGAATAAGAGAAGAATTGAAGAAAGGTTTTTTTTTATTCCATGTTAAGAAAATTGAAACCAGTGAAGAAAAAAAATCAACAGTTGGATTTAGTGGTCAGTAATGATTTCCGGTTCCCTCTCAGTCCAGTTTAAGATATAAAATCTCGGAGTTCGGATCAAAACTCACACTTCAGAGAATACAGGGTTTTCATGGAAAACTTAAAAAAATTAAAAATCCTGAATGCCCCATATACATCTTTTGAGTTTGTTGTTAATTTAAGAGTTCTTTATTAATTTCAAAATATTTATTATTTAACTAGAACAAAATGATTATAAACAGTATATGTTTTCAATGTTATTTATCTCCCGCATCATATGTCAATCCTAATAACTAAATCTAGTCTACCCCCTCCTCCTTCCTAGGCCATGAGATTTTCTTACTCCTTCCCTTCCTTTTTACTCCCTTTTCCTCCTCGTCCTTTCCTCCACTACCCCTCCTCCTCCCTAGGTCATGAGGTTTCTTACTCCTCAATTCCTTTTCACTCCCTTTCCATCCTCGTACTTTCTTCCACTACCCATTCCTTCGAATCTTCGCTCCTCTGTCTTCCTTTCCCTCTTCTTTCCTCTTCTTCCCTCACCCTCCCTCTCCCACCTACCTTTTTTATTCTACCTACTAATTATATCATCTAACCTACAGACAGCTAAATCAACCTTCCCCCCCCCCCCCCACATTCTACATCAAACCTACAAAATCAATCCTCTTTTTATCAACCAACTTGACCCTTGTAATATCAACAAAACTTCCCTCTTGCTAAATCAGCCAATAATGCAACTTCTACCTTGCATTTTTATCATTTTTTACATTCAAGTATTTTCGTTTTAGAGGCTTCGCAAATATTATACGAAGTTTAACATATTTTCCATAAGTTTGCTTTTATTACACTGAGCAAAATGTTTTCACAGACAGAATTTGTGAGAAAAACCAATCGGTTGGTTTCAGGGACTATAAACGTAATTTCAAGTGACCCTTCTTAGGTAAAGTGACACGTAGATTTCCGATTCGATTAAACTATACTCTTTAGGGTTGGTGAAAATATCCTTATAATTATTTCTGAAAATTGAGTGCTGGAAAACTTAAGGTTTTGCCAGTGTGCCATGTGTCTGTATGAAAAATGTGTGAAGGTTTGTTTTAATTTTACACCCCCAACCCCCACCCCATAAACATCGTACAAGCCTCCCGTCCTCTCCCTGGCAAGCTTTGGTTTTCTGGTTCTCCGAAGAAAATATAAAGATGACTCTAGACAAAATATGATCTAGAAGCCAAACTAAAGTTTCTTAAAGTTTTCATGTTGTCATGCCATCATAAATTTATACTTCCTTTGTCTAAGAAGGAATTTATTGAAATATGAGAAGAAGAGTAGGGTTTCCTCCGAAATGGGGAAATCGTTTCGCTCGCGAAATTCAGTTAAAAAATAGCAAAAATTTTGTTTAAGACAAATTGCGAAAATTGCTATTTTTTGCATATTTCTTTTTTTTCAAGAAATTCCGCAAAATTCGTAAAATTCATTTTCGCAAAAAAATGCAAAATACTCAAAATTTCGCATTTTTTCTCGAAAGTTTTTGCTCAATGGAAACACTAAAGAACTTCTTCTCCCTCCACCAAAATCCCCTCCTTCTAGAAACTAAACCTTAAAGTTTAAGATTTTTGTGTAAAGCTTGTATTATATTCAAGCTCCTTGGATTAACTCTAATATAATTAGATAGTTTCAACCCCAGGGACTGTAGAAAACCAAATTGAATTTGGTTAAAAAATTTAAAAACAATTCTATTTTTTTTACTCCTACAGCCNTTTCGTTAAAGATCGGCAAATTTGCGAAAAGAGTCGATTAACAAAGAGCAACACATTTAATTTTAAAGTCGTTTACAGACGATTATGACGACTATCGTTATTTTTTCGAATCAAAAATTGCATGAAACTTCAAGAAAAAATTCAACAAATTTTATGTATTTTGATGTGTTTTTTTACGTGTTCTGGTGTTTTTGTATTTCAAACTTAGATTATTTGATCTAACAGAATTAAAGTATTTTGAGCCGCGGCTTTAATTTGTGACGCCCTCAAATCTGGTTGGATCCACTTAAAATTGTTTTAAATGCTTCAAGATTTAAGCTCGCGCTCAATTGAAACCAGTTTTTGGTGGATTTTATACGCGGCTCAAATTCATTAAATTCGGATTCAGAATTCATAGTTTAAAATATCTAAGGTCTACAAGCTTGAGTTGCAAAAATATAAGGATAAAAAATCAGAGTTAGTGGTAAAGACTTAATTCTTTTTACGTATATAAGCCATACAACCACAATTTTCAATGTTTATCCTGAGATGGAATTTAAAGAATTTGTGCCGCGGTTTAAATCCACCAAAGCCCGGTTTAAATTCAGCGCCGGCTTAAATCTTGAAACATTTGATACAATTTTTAGTGGAACCAACCATATTTAAACCGCCGCTCAAATTCTTTAAATTCGGCCACAGGTTCTTTTGACAAAATTGCATTAAAAGTAAATCTGTTTTTCTATCATGCAAATAACTGATTAGCATTCTTATTATTATTGCATTGGCTGTTTTCCAGCAATCAGGTTTGCTGAAAACTTTCTCAACAGTAAACATGGACCAAACCAAGAAATATACAGTGACAAGGAAGCACCAAATCCGGTTCGACAAATCTGTCTCATGCAGTGGGAGGAGATCAAAACAAAGAATCATTTATGTGTGAAATGAGGGTGGGGAGTATATGAAGATCTCCGGCTTAAAATCTTGAAAATATACTTTTTGCAACCAGGGGAGGAGAGTGGAATGATTATATACATAAATATATACATCTAATTCTGTCTAGCTTTTCGGGAGTAGATCTTTTCGTAGCTTGTTTTAGAAACTCTCTACCCTTTTATTCCATCCAGAAGCTTTAAATACTATTGAATTCTTCAGGAAAAATTCCGTAAAACATTTCCTCACAAAAGTTATACAGAAAAGATTGGAAAGATAAAGTTTCTAATAGAATTTTAGGAGAATTTTGTGACGATACAGAACAGGACGTTTTCTCTTAAAATAAAATAAAAACAAAAATAAACTGTTTTCTTGAAAGGTATTTAATACTTGTCTTTACAAAGGATGGAGTTAAAAACTATGAACATACTTGTAAAAGGAGCCAGGAAACTATGTCAATAAAACTTACTTTTATTGAGGAACTTTGATACAGCTCTTAACAGCCATTAGAACAGTTTATCTATAAATAATATAATCTAATATAATAGAGGAATTCTATGAGTAACCTAGGAATATAATAGAGGAATTCTATGAGTAACCTGGGCATATAATAGAGGAATTCTATGAGTAACCTTGGAATATAATAGAGGAATTCTATCATTCACCTAGGAATACAATAAAGGAATTATATCAGCAATCAAGGAATATAATAGTGGAATTTTATTGGTACCCTAGGAATATAATAGAGGAATTCTATGAGTAACCAAGGAATATAATAGAGGAATTCCATTAGTAACCTAGGAATATAATAGAGGAATTCTATCAGTAATTTAGGAATGTAATAGGAATTATATCAGTAACCTAGGAATACAATAGAGGAATTATATCAGTAATCTAGGAATGTAAGAGGAATTCCATCAGTAACCTAGGAATATAAAAAAGAAATTATATCAGAACCCTAGGAATAAAATAGAGGAATTATGTCAGTAAATAAGGAATATAATAGGGGAATTCTATCAGTCACTTAGAAATAAAATAGACCGGAATTCTATCAGTAACCTAAGAATAGGAAAGAGAAGTTCTAACAGCAACCTTGGAATACTATGGAGGAATTCTATCAGTGACCCAAGAATGAAATAGAGGAATTCTCCCTAAAAATATTGTATTTTCCCTACAAATATTGTATTTTTCCTACAAATATTGTTTTTTCCCTAAAAATATTGTATTTTCCCTACAAATATTCTATTTTCCCTACAAATATTCTATTTTCCTTACAAATATTGTATTTTTCCTACAAATATTGTATTTTCCCTACAAATATTGTATTTTTCCTACAAATATTGTATTTTCCCTAAAAATATTGTATTTTCCCGCAGAATATTGTATTTTCCCTACAAATATTGTATTTTCCTTAAAAAAAGTATTTTCCTTACAAATATTGTATTTTCCCTAAAAATATTGTATTTTCCGTAAAAATATTGTATTTTTCCTACAAATATTGTATATTTTCTAAAAATATTGTATTTTCCCGACTAATATTGTATTTTCCCTACAAATATTGTTTTTTCCCTACAAATATTGTATTTTCCCTATTAATATTGTTTTTTCCATACAAATATTGTATTGTCCCCCTCAGAAGAAAACTAACAAACGCCTCCTATGAACCCTAGTATAGAACTGTGATGCCCCCACTAGTATAGTTGTAATGAATCTAGGTCCCGAGATAACTTGACTCTTAGTCTAATTTCAGTCTCACTGACTCTATCTCTAGCCAAAACTCCAGGCTCTATATCTCTAGCCAAAACGCAAGGCTCTATACACGTCCGTTTAAATCAACGATTCATGTCTCCTATGAACCCTAGTATAGAACTGTGATGCCAACTCTTAAACTCCTTGAACAGTTTGAAGCGTTGAATAAACTCAACTCTAAGGACTAGATAAGTTGCTCTCTTCTCTTTACAACTAGAAACTCAGTTTCTGTTAAAGGATCCGTACAGTCAGGGAGGTAGGAAAGATATTACTGACTTCTAGGTGACCCTTTAAAGCAAGAAGTCCACATGATAGTTCCCTTTAAATTTATTCTATAACACTTTAATTTTCAATTTCGAATTAAACCAATCTCAGCCATTTCATTTGGTTTCGAATGCCACAAGTTCTTCTCTAGGAATAGAAAGGTAAAAACCACTTACAGAATAGTCATATTAAATAAGCAGAAAGATAAACCAACTAAATAGAAAGATAAACCAACTAATTAGAACGATAAACCAACAAAATAGTAAGATAAACCAACTAAATAGAAAGATAAACCAACAAAATAGTAAGATAAACCAACTAAATAGAAAGATACACCAACTAAATAGTAAGATAAACCAACTAAATAGTAAGATAAACCAACTAAATAGAAAGATAAACCAACTAAATAGTAAGACAAACCAACTAAATAGAAAGATGAACCAACTAAATAGAAATATAAACCCACTAAATAGAAAGATAAACCATCTAAATAGTAAGATAAACCAACTAAAAAGAAAGATAAACCATCGAAATAGAAAGATAAACCAACTAAATAGAAAGATAAACCAACTAAATAGAAAGATAAACCAAATAAATAGAAAGATAAACCAACCAAATAGAAAGATAAACCAACTAAATAGAAAGATAAACCAACTAAATAGAAAGATAAACCAACTATAGAAAGATAAACTAAATAGAACATTATATTCTGGGCTTTTAGGGCGTTTCGTACCATCTATTAATTCAACTTTTTATTATGGCTCTATCTGTGAACATCTTCGCTTTGTAATATACAAAACAATTACTGAAAAGTTAGCGGATTTAATAACATTTTTTGCGGATTTTCAAAAACTTTCAAAAATTTTTTAAATTTTAGATACAAATTTTTGTAATTCTGAGCATTCATAAACCTTCCCCTGGGTCATGTAAGGTCCCACAACAAATTTGGGCCTGTTCGGTGGAGCCATTTTGACGTTTGTCGGTCACAAACAAACAGATAACAGTGTGTTTATGCTACATTTCATAGTTTAATACCCTAGACCAATCTAAGAAGAAGTTAGGTTAGGAGAAGAAATACTTTGATACAAGGACAGATTTTAAATTTTGAAAAAAAATATTTTATAATTTTGTTTCCTTTTCTTCATTCATTGAGAATATTAAGAATATAAAATTTAAATTTTTCACATCTCTGGTCAAACATTAGAAAATGTTTGCTATTATTTGATGATTTAAAAAAGAATATTTTAGTCAACACATAAAGTTTATATTGGCATTCCGGATTCCGATTTTCTAAAAAATATGATTCTCTAAGGTCATTTTATCAGAATTCTGATTCTTTAAAAGAAAATACACTACACAACTATTTATCAGTATAAAAATATATCATAGTACTTTCATTAAAATTGTTTTTGCAGAAATCGAATAATTATTAAAATCAAAAGAAAACAGTCCACATTTAACATGAGTCTTTAGTGTATAATTTTAAGTTGCGAATACAACCCCACCTCCCCTCCTGAAATTTTTTTCTCCGCTATAGAATTTATAAAAATTCTGCACAATTCTTATGTTTTTGATGAATTTGAAACTGGTATGAACCAAAATGAACCAGATTTTGAATTAAAAAAGATGATATTTCCATATTTAAAAGAGAATAATATAGATGCACAAAAAGAACATTTTTAAAATTAGTTTTCTGACAAAGGGAGTGAACTTAATAAGACCACCTGCATTTATAGACTCACAACAGAAACCTTTAAAACTTTGAACACCAATGAATGAGATATTCTGCATATATGTTTGAAAATTGATCATTTTCAAATGTGGATATTTTTAGATTTAAATCCTTTTTTGAGATAAAAAACTAAATTTTCGCTATTCAAGTCTACCAACTCAACTTAAAATCTCAAAATAACGCTAAGAACCTTCCCGTGTGTCTCCCGAATTTCCCGATCAAAATTTGAGACAAATCGGTCTAGGGGTTCCCGAGTTGTGATCGGACAAACAAACGGAAAAACAGAGATTACAACTTTATATATATAAATGAACATTTTGATTTTGATTCTCATAGTTTTTCTGTATCCCCCAGAGACTTAATCTAATTAAGGAAATAGTATGGAAAAAAAGAAAAAGGACAGGAACTCGGAAAAAAATTCTTGAATTTGATTGGTGAATGGTTCCAATAGCTCATCGTCAAATAAAAGAAAGTTTCACGTTACAGTGAAATCTTATATGTTTTTCATCAGATTAAACGATTTTGAAATTCTCCTATGTAACCAATTAAATTTATTGTTCTCATATGTGTGTGTTAAATCTGGACAACATGGAGGGTTGGTTTCTTTTATCATATCGCTTTCATTTTTCAACAATCACCTTGAACATTTTTAACTTTTAAGAGACAGTAGTTTAAAGATTTTTTGATTGCTGTCTTTAATTTAAAATAGAAAATATAAATCAGAAGAAGCAAATTATAAAGTTTATTTATGCCCCATTATTGTACATCAAAACTATTATGTACTGTACACTGTACGTGCCAAGTACGTGCAGTGTACTTGCAATTTTTTAAAACTAAAAAAGGCCTTTTTTATCTGACCTTTTTTTCTAAAGCAAGTCATTTTTAAGCTGACCATACAGGGCTTTTTTAAACATTCATTCTTATAAAAAACAAGACATTTTGATTTGCACATTATTGTAAACAAACAAAATTATTTTGAACTGAACAGATCAAGACGTTTAGACCTTTAGCATTGTTCATTTGTTCACACAACATTTTTTTTTTTGATAAATACAATTCTTAAAGGGAGTGTTCGCGAAAAATGAAAGAGGGTATAGGCTTACGGCGAAAAATAAGCGCTTTTGATCGCTACTAATCTTTGTTCTATCTGTTGCGTCTATAAGGAGAAAATTGTTAAAAATGACTCAAACTGAAGAACGTAGCGTCCATACAAATTCAGAAAATTGCAACATTCAACTCCGATGGCAAAATAATCAGTTTAATTCCAAACAAATCATTCAGATATTACAAACAATAGTCATCGATTATTTTTTGATTCATGATCGTATATAGTAAATATATCATAATAATTTGATTTTTTTAAAAATAATATTTCGCTGGAGCTGGATTTTCGAACATTCCTGGAAAATATGAAAATTTCGTTTTCATTATCAAAAATCCTCGAAACAGAAATAAATGTTTTCAAAAAATCAGATCATAAAAAATAAAAAATATTATGAAATATTAACTGTATACAAATATGTCGAAAAAAATCAATGATTATTGGTTGATTTGTTTGGAATTAAATTGATATTTTAAGGATCCGAGTTGAATGTTGCAATTTTCTGAATTTTTATGGACGCTACGTTCTTAGGTATGAGTCGTTTTTAACAATTTTTTCCTTATGATTTGCATTTATTGGAGACAAACGAACAGGAAATAAACAGAAAGAAATATATAGATTATAGGAGTCCACTTTATCTACTATTAACCAAGCAGGATATGAGCATAGAGAATAGAATATATAGAGAGGAATTAAAAGAATCTCTCGGTATGAATTTTTTCAGTCCCTTTCAGCCTGAAAAAGAGTTCAAAGTGTACAAATCATGTAAATGTTCACAAATTATATGCAGTAGAGTACATTAATACAGTATGTTTTCTTGACTATCCATTTCAATTTCGAATTTTTTAAACTGTTAAATAAACTTTATAATGAATTAGGTGAATAAAAACATCATTTGATTTAAAGTTATAACGGAAAATCATCGTTTGTAAAGTGGAAGGCATAGAGTCTATGTGAAATGATCATTGGTCAATTGTGACCAGTCTATTTCATAATTTGGTTTTCTTTTAACAATAATTTTAGATTTTATATATAATGATATTCCAGGGCCCAACAGGTTATATAGCATAAATATGTGAAGTACACCTGCAGTATGGAAACAGTAAAACAAAATGGCCGTTTTACACTTTTTTCCATTAAATTCCTCTCTATATATTCTATTCTCTATGGATATGAGTTATTCTCTGTATTTAAAGTTTCATTTATAAAAAAACTTTGATAGAAAACACACATTTTTCGACGGATAATCTTATATAAATCTATGTACGCTACTCTACATGTCAACGTACACAGATGCTTAACCCCCCCCCCCTCTTCTGTAGACCCAAGGTGTTAAAAGAAATGGAAAAGAATTTTTGATCAAGAATATTCATGAAATAAAATTACATTTTCGCACATTTAGTATACTCAAGGGACCTGTGTAGCAATATTCAACTTTTGAATGCAAAATTCGAAATAGAAAATCTAAATAAATTCTTAATATGTATCATGAGCTGAACACTTTAAAATGGTGGATATTGAGATCAATGCTTGATCCTCTATTTTGATAATCTCCAGACTAATTTAGTCTTTAGATTAATTTCTAGAGATTAGAGATGCGCTCTTTAACTTTTGAAAAACCGGTTTTTAATCTTTCCACATTTGAGGTGTCATATCAATAGAACTAATGATCGATTGAACGATTGTAAGTTTTGAATTAATGTTCAAAAGGATTATAGTCCTCAAATTTGGTAAAATATGTTTTTTAATAAGTTCAAATTAACATGATTCATTTTATATTTGTTTAAATGCTCTTAAAGGTGGTTTGTGAATAGCTGACTTTATTTCAATCGGATTTGTTTTACATATTTTAATCACAGTTTTGTTTGAAATCCATCAACGAAAACAGAAAAAAATCTGCAAAATTTGAAAGTTCACGTCATCTTTTACTTTTAGCTATAGATAAGTATTGAATCGAATAGTCTACTTAATTATAAAAAAGGCTTTTTCTATTGAAAAATGGTGTTTTTTCCATGCAAATGTTTCACCTCCCTTAATCAAAAGAACAAACACGATTTTTTTATTAATTTTTGTTTTTATTTATATCCAAAAAAAATGATTCACTAATTTTTTTCGTTTTTATTTTATAGGTTCCACTTCAAACTACAGTAAATGCAAGTAAGATTGAAATCCTAATGTTTTTAACCATAAATTCTCTAATTGATTTGAGTTGAATTTATAATATGTAAACGGTGAAAGGAATTGAGACTTTGCCACAAAGTCTGATTTTCTAATCTCTATATAAATGCAACCCACTGTCGTAAACCTTAGATATTTCAAACTATCAATTCTGTTGAATCAAATAATCTAAGTTTGAAATATACAAGATTTACACCATCACGTTGTAAAGATATAGGGATAAGAAAATTTGATTTGTGGCAAAGACTCAGTTCCTCTAAAAAGGAATTGATTCTTTGTCATAAACTCTGATTTTCTTATCCCTATATCTTTGGAGTACCTTTGACATTTCAAACTATGCCTTCTGTAAGATCAAATAATACAAGTTTGAAATATCAAAGGTTTATGACATTGGGTTCCAAAGATATAGGGATTAGAAAATCAGAATTTGTTCCAAGGACTCAATTCCTTTGAGTGAGGATTTAGATAACCCTAACCAGACAATGACTCATTCGATATTTTAATTGAATTATTGCATGATTAAGAAAATTTGTAAAAAAATTTAAATTTTTCCTCTCTTATAGTTGTCTGTTAAAAATCCTATTAAATTCTTTAAAAGTCCATTTGGATTTATGTTTTCAAATAAAAGATTAGTTTGTGGGACAATCAGGTTCGTTTTTGTTAAAACCCTTAATCCGCAGATTTATAAATCAGCGGATCCGTCCTGACTTTGGCAAACTATAATCTTTAATCCCTGTATTTTATTGTGAGATTATATCTAGGTTCAAACCAACTTTTCTCATAATACAAAGTAGAGTTGGAGTAAAGTTTCAGTTTTCAAAGGTTTGTTGCAAGAAGTTTGTTTTATCCGGCCAGGGTTAGATTAATCTGGTGATAATACACGGATATAAATGGACCCGTCCTATATAATGGATATTTTCTATTTTCTCTACTAATTGTTGAAACCCTTGCTTCAAATCATTAACTACGCTACACAACACCTTTTTTTGAAGCGGAGATTTTTTTGGACCCACATAGATCCAGGCTACTATCCAAGCTGTGTTGTTTTCTGTAGTCTTTAAAAAAAGATTGACAAAACTCTCATTGAACGCTGTAAAGACTGAGGGGGGGGGGGGCTTTAGCACCACCTCAATTTTTAGTTGTTTTATTTTAATTAAAGTAAACTTCATATCATAAATTGAAATCTTGTATAGTTTTCTATCATTTACTCCGCTTCTTTATGTCATCGAAGAGCTATCAAGATTTGGAACTTTTTAGTAAATACCAGAGTTGCTTATCTAATATCCGTGCTTAAAATCGTAAATGGAAGAGGTCATAAAGCCATAAAGATCCTGAAGTGGTACCAGTGGTGTCACATAATTTTTACTTTCTAACATTTAAACCTTCCTTCTCCCGAGCACCCCAACCATATCTAATTTTTTCCCTAATGAAGTTTCCTTGGAAAATTAATCTCACTTTTCCTAATCGTGGAGGGGGGAGGCTATGCAAATAGATTGTAAATGAATAAACTTAAAATTTATCAAATTGTGTTTAAAACTATTTAATAAGGTTTGAACTTAATTTAAGTAGTTTAAGATGTAGTTATGTACTTTTACTTCAGTACAAAAAGCCTTTAAGAAGAAAGATGGAAAGTTTAACTAATCTATTATCCTTTCATACATTATACAATATTCTATCTTGGGTAATAGATAATATAGATTCCACCGCCACAAACTTCCATCACCTTCCACTACTTTTGCGTTTTCATTTACCCCTTCCACCACTTTTTGATACTTTCTTTCACTTACTTCCAACATCGTTTCACTTCCTTTCACTTTCTTCCACCACTTTTAATTTCCTTTCACCTCCTCCGACTTTGCCTCCGACTACTTCGCACTTCCTTTCACCTCCTCCCACCACCTTTGCACTTCCTTTCACCTACTCTCACCACATTCTCACTTCCTTTCACCTCCTTTCACCTCCTCCCACCATCTTTCTTTTCACATTCTTCCTCTACCTTTGCACTTCAACCTCCTCCCTCCACTTCCGCACTTTCTTTCATCTCCTCCCACTACTTTGAACTTCCTTTCACCTCCTTCTACCACTTTCGAACTTCCTTTCACCTGCTTTCACCTGCTTTCACCTGCTTTCACCTGCTTTCACCTGCTTTCACCTGCTTTCACCTCCTTTCACCTCTTTTCACCTCCTTTCACCTCCTTTCACCTCCTTTCACCTCCTTTTACCTCCTTTCACCTCTTTTCACCTCCTTTCACCTCCTTCCATCTCCTTTCATCTCCTTTCACCTACTTTCACCTCTTTACCCGATCAATTTGAACATTTTTAACCAAGAGTATGGATCTAAAGTTTAATATAGGGTCTGAAACAAAACAAAAACAAATAAATAATGTGGTTTCACAATGCACATGAAAGAGCTAAGAGTAGATAGTTTAGCATACATGGTAAGTAAATATTTATGTTAAGTAAGTATATCTAGTAAGGTGTACAATTACGTACATATAGTTGGAAGATATTTAGATCGTAGTGACTGAACAACATTTAAATAAACAACATGTAGGGGGGTAGGCTCATAGGTTAAAAGGTTGATAGGTTGATATGTTAAAAGGCTGATAGGTTAAATGGTTGGTTGGTTGATAGGTTGATTGGTTGATTGGTTGATCGGTTGATATCAGATAAAAGGTTGGTACGCTGATAGGTTGGTTGGTTTCTATGAGAGTTGATAGTGGTAGGCTGATAGGTTGATAAAAGCTACATATTTGGTAGATATATCTTTGCAAGTATTGGAAAAATAAAGGATTTTTCTGAAATTCTGTTTTTCTTGCTAATGGAAGTACTATTGCAGATTTTAAAACCTTTCTTTATTCAGACAAAACTCAGCTCCAGCCATTATTTAGTATATTTATCTTAAAATGATTTGTTAATTAATGTAGATTTTTTTTATTTGAATGGCATTTCCAACTCACGACGGTACCCTTTTACACTTTGTTTCATCAATATAGATTTAGGTGTTAGGTTAGATCCCCAGCGCAACTTCCCCAGTCACAACTTCCCCGAGACATCTTCCCCAACAGCAATTTCCCCAACAGCAATTTCCCCATCAGCAACTTCCCCAACAACCAATTTCCCCAACAACAATTTCCCTTACAACTAATTTCCCCAACAGCAACTTCCCCAACAACAATTTCCCCATGCAGTAAAACAGCAAATTTCCCAACAACTATTTCCCCATGCAGTAAAATATCCAATATTTCCGTTTTTAACATTTTTCCAATGAACAAATGCGCAATTTAAAATAAAAAATTCGCAACTTTTTGAATGTGAAAAAATCAGTTGGATTAGAGTAGACAATGTTGGCAGTTTATACACTGTCCTCGAAAAAGAGAAATGTTCTGGTGGATCCCAGATATGAGTACAACCTACAATGAATTTCAAGGGACAAATCTAAATCTAAATTGCTGTTGGGGAAATTAAGAATTTTACTGCTTGGGGAAATTGGTGTTGGTGAAGTTGCTGTAGGGAAATTAGTGACTGGGGAAGTTAGTGTTGGCGAAATTAGCGGTTGGGGAAGTTGCTGTTGGGGAAATTAGTGACTGGGGAAGTTAGTGTTGGGGAAATTAGCGGCTGGGGAAATTGCTGTTGGTGAAGTTGTGACTGGGGAAATTAAGGTTACAAGGTTACAAGGTTACAAGTTTACAAGGTTACAAGGTTACAAGGTTACAAGGTTACAAGGTTACAAGGTTACAAGGTTACAAGGTTATAAGGTTACAATGTTATAAGTTTACACAGTTACACGGTTACAAGGTTACACGGTTGCAAGGTTACAAGGTTACAAGGTTACAAGGTTACATGCTTACAAGGTTACAAGGTTACAAGGTTACACAGTTACACGGTTACAAGGTTACAAGGTTACAAGGTTACAAGGTTACACAGTTACAAGGCTACAAGGTTACAAGGTTACAGAGATACAAGGTTACAAGGCTACAAGGTTACAAAATCTGTCAAAAATAGCCTGAGAGTGTATAGATAGAAAACCTTTTATATACCAAAATATTTGAAATGCGAAAAAGTCTGAAACTGCAAATAAATAGTGTACAATTCTCTCTTGAACAGAAAATGCTCAGCTTTGTAAATCTTAAAAAGTATTTTAACCAAAACATGTTTTCTTTTACACTTCAGATTTAAAGTTAGGAAAAATGTTTAAGTATACACTTGCAACATCTTAAATCATGGAGATGTCAGAAAAACACATTTCTTAAAATGGGAAATTGTAAGCAAACATTGAGATCTGATTACACTGTGGACTTTTTCTTAAAGAGAGTGTTCACGAAAACTGAGACAATTTAATATATCGAAAACTGTAAAATATTACTTTAAGGACAAATATGACAGGTACCGCTCCATGAGCTGTACTGATCGCTTATGATAGGTTAAAGTAAGCTGCAAAACAAAAACACTGCAAATCAAAGAATTATAATGTAAAGATGGGTTTAATAACAAGGAGATATAGAATACAAGGAGGGGGCGACGGGATTTCTGTACACTTTGCTGTGACGTTTTTGGACTGCTGAAGGACTAGTTTCTGCGTAACAACAATAACAGAGTTTGGGCTTAAATTCCTCTCTTGAAGATATAATTTGTGGTGTTCCTCAGGGGTCAATATTAGGCCCAATTTTATTCTTAGTTCTCATAAATGACATTCCAAACGCATCGCAATTTTTACAATATTTTTTGTTGATGACATGACAACAAAAAAAACAAAAGTTCTGAGATGTGACTCACTTAAACTTTTCATCCAAAATAAGGAAATAGATAGAATAGGTGCTGGTTGTAAAAATGAATCCTTTAAGTTTGTGGGAATACATCTTGATGAAAACCTATCCTGGAATCACCATCATAAAGCTATAAAAAAAACAAAGTATCTAGTGCAGTGTTTGGATTATCAGATGTAAAAAATGTACTTCCTAGTAACATACTATTTATACCTCCTTATTTCGCTCTTTTGAAGAATACGGAATTGCAGAAAGTGTTAGAGTTGTGCGAAAATTAAAAAAACAAACATTTAGTTAAATATATATTGGAAAAAACCCCAGATGAATAATGGAAAAGGGTGCTGTGGTCCTGCAAACAGAAAAGCGACTATGCCGGTCCATTAGTGCCTGATCCAATCTTGGTTCAGTCATGTGTGTGTTGTCTATTCTGAACCAATAGAAATAGTATGGCGGTAACATCTATCTTTCTATCTATCTCATTATCCAATTAGAGATATGATCCTTCAATCGGCGCTATTAGTAAATGTAAATATGTACTTCTACTAAAACTATAGTGGTGGGAAACAAGAAACAGCAATACAGATAGTTCTGAGAATGTAGAAAACAGTAAGAGTGTTGTTAAAATTGAAGAAGCAGGAAAAACTAACCAGAGCCCGCGATTTAAAAGCTTCGGCTCGAGTCTTAACTCCTTAAACGCAGCTTTAAGACCCAATCTTAGACCTAACTCTGACGACAGCTTGTGTCACGTGATTGACAGCTGCGAGATCTTAGGCTCGACTTAAGGAGTTAAGCCCAATGAAAATTAAACCGACCTTGGTTGGTTTTAGCGAAGAATAAGGCTCAATGTTGGGTCTTATTCGCTTCAAAACCCGGAATGCGCCAATTCCAACTATGAAAATCCGTCAAATACAGAATTAAACCGGTTTTACGAACTAAATTCTGTTGAAAAATAGATGCAACTTAAATCCGAAAGCCCAAGCCGTTTAGCCCGAGTAGTATTTTCTTGAACTTTTTAAATCGCCGGCTCAGGATTACAGACATGAAGGGCAGGAAGAATATAGAGTATATCCAAAAGAGAAAGCCAGGATTGAAGAGCAAAAGGACTTGTTATATCTAAAATGGTTTGATAGAGTGAAGAAGAGTAAATAGCTCTGAGCCGCGATTTAAAAAATATGGGAAAATACGACTCGGGTTTAAGCTGTCGTTGGGCCTTATTTACGGCTTGAGCTTTCGGATTCAAGCTGCCTCTCATTTTCCACAGAGTTGAGATTTGGCGGATTTTTATGGTAGGAATTGGCACATTCGGGGTTCTTATTAGAACAAGACTCAATATGGAGCCTTATTCTTCACTAAACCCAACCAAGGTCGGTTTTATTTTCATTAGGCTTAACTCCTGAAGTCGAGCCAAAGATCTTGCAGCTGTCAATCACGTGACACAAGCTGTCGTCAGAGTTGGGTCGAAGATTGGATCTTAAAGTCGGGTTTCAGGAATTACAGCTTGAGCTGAAGTTTTTAAATCTCGGGCTCTAGTTGAGAGAAGAGAAGATCGGGTTCATATAGATAGATTGGTGAGTTTATATAGTTGAGTTGAAAGTTTGAACTACGTTGAACTATTTTCAAAATTCTTCTTTCTTCTCTTTCCAAAACTGCAGGTAATGGAACCCTTCACAGAAAAATATAATTGGTTTTATTTCAATCACAAAACAACGAAAACTTTAGTTTAAATTTAAACAATAGATTTTATCTGTTATGATTTAAATCTAGAAGAAATAAAATAATTGTCTTTTAATTGGAAATCTTTGATACAAAGAACAGATATGTTCATTTTAATTGTGTTAATTCAATAGATTTCAAAAGATCTATTTTTTAATCAATTAAGAACCTTTCCCTTAGTTTTGTTCACAGTAAAAAGAACTGAATAGGCGACAGAAAATCAAATTTTGTAATTCCTATATCTTTGCATCTAATTAATATTTCAAGCGTTGACAGAATTTAAAGTTTAGAATACAAACAAACTACCATATCAGGTTGCAAAGATATAATGAGTAATCAGTACTTTTTTGAATTCCCTTGGTGCAAGATTGTTTCCAATATTGTATATACAACTCATTCTGACGACTGCATTCTAGTCAAACCGACTCTTTTTTTCAGAAGCTAACAATTGCGGAGAACAAAAAAGTTTTAAAGGAATTGAGTTTTGACCACAAACTTTGATTTTGTAATCCATATATCTTTGCAACCTTATGGTGTAAATCTTTTGATATTTCAAACTTAGATTACTTGATCAAACAGAGTTAATAGTTTGAAATATCAAAGGTCTACAACATAGAGTTGCCAAGATATGGAGATAAGTATAGTCATTTAGTTTTGATGAGTTGATCTTTTCCCAGGGGGGATGATAGTTCTCTACCTGTGTGCTCAGTTAGCTGTACTGTATACTATAGTTTAGGCGAGAATCAACTTGTAATTAACAAATATGCATGGCAGTATATATAGTTATAGTTTATGGCCTATAAAATTAGTAAAGGATTAGCGTACATCATCACTCTATACACTATAACCTCGTTGTCTTTTCCCGATTGTCTATAAGTTTGGAGTGTACATTGTCCATTTCATTTCAGTTTTAACAATTATTTTTCTTTTTCTTTTTATTCTTTAAACAGCATTGCATGTCCTTGGTAATGGTTATGCACTGTTGTTTTCCCATCAAAAAGAATTCTATCTTTAAAAAAAACTAAAATATCAAAAATAATAAAAATTAAATATCACGATTTTCATCTATTTAAACTAGTCTATTTCCATTATTTAAATTAGATAATATGAAAAACAGCTCCCATACTCTAAAATAAAATAAAAAAAACTATTTTTATTTTAAACAGTTAATCTTGAAAATGCCAAAAGGTCGATTAAATGCCAGCTGAAATCTTGTTTTTTTTATTTAAAAATGTACACAATCTTAAGAAAAAAGTTTTGAAATGTATAGAAAAATGTAATTATGTATAAAAAATGTTAACTGCGTACTATATATTGAGTAAACTAAGGAGCCCCCCCCCCCCTGGTGTTTTATTTACATTTCCACCTTTAGTTGTTGAAGGCATAATTACATATAGAGTTTGCTTAGTGGAAGGATAGCATTAGGGTTTATTAAACTCAACTTATAATTTTAACAAAAATATATTTTATATTTGTACGACAGGGTGTATTTTATTCTTTTATTTGACCTTCCGTAGATTTTAAATAACGTTGTTCTTTAATAAATATTATGCATTTTTTACAAAATTAGGTTTTGGGAAACCTAACTTACAATATATCTTACCTTTAAGCTTTTAAACTGCAGGGTGTATATATTTTATCTTTTTATTATAAACATATACAAACAAAGTTTTACGAATATTTTCGAAATCCGCTTACCAAATTAGGTTAAATTCTTTTATAAGTTTACGTAAGCTGTTCAATTATATTTGCTTTTAAAGCTTTTTTACTACAGTGTGTATTTTTTCTTTAATCTGTTATTTTAAAATCAGGAAATCAAGCACGTGAAATATTTAAAGAAAAATCTTCTCTCATTTTTGTTTTTATTTTTAATTTCCCAAGTTTTCGTATTTTCAAAAATATTCTGCATATTTGTTTATAGTAGTTTTTATATTTTACCTTTTCCAGATTTTCTACTGAAGAAATCAGCAGTCGAGTATGTTAAATATTAAAAGAATTCCATTCTCAGTTTTTGTTTTTTAAATGTGTGCAATTTCCCAAGTTTTCGTATTTTCATGAATATTCCGTATTTTCTTAGTAGTTCGTTTACAAGGTTTTATTAAACTTAACTTACAATTTTATCAAAACTCTTTTTTATATTTTACCTTTGAACTTTCCTTCTACAGGGTGTATATATTATTTCATTTAAATTATAATTAGGTTGACAAATTAAAAATAAAAATCAATATCGGTGTTTCATATATATTAGTACTATAGTACTATGTCTTGGCTATAAATCAATAAAGTTTAAAAAAAAAATTGAAAAATGAAAAATACACACTGTAAACTCATTACACGCCTTTCTTACCATAATAAATGTTTTATAAATTTAGATTAGACCCGGGCACTCGGACACATACATTATATCAATTATATCAAACAAAGGAATTGAGTCTTTTCCACAAACATAATTTTTCATATCCCTATATCACTGCAACCTGATAATGTAAACGTTTGATATTTAAAACTTTGAATATTCAATCTAACAGGGTTCATAGTTTGAAATATATATTGGCATTGGGTTGCAGAGATATAGAGATTTGAAAATCAGAGCTTGTGACAAAGGCTCAAATCCTTAGAACTCTTAACAAATTTATGATATTCTCATTATTATTCATGTTACATGCGTGGCGAGGAGGGTAGGGCGAGGAGGGTAGGGCGAGCCATAGTCTCCTTTTCATCCCATCCGAGCCACATTTTATATTAATTTGTTTTACTCCTCTCTATCTATCTATCCTTCTATATATCTATAGACGTGTATGTATCCATCATCAAACTTTAGTTTTCTTTCTTTTCTTTATGTTTATTTTTCATCATGACATTGCGAAGACAGAATTATTTGATTTTCCAATTTTTGCTACAAACTAAACCAAGAGGTTTATATTTTCGTAAAACATTTTCCCCTACACCCTTTATAAAATTTTCCCCTACACCCTTTATAACATTTTCCCCTACACCCTTTATAACATTTTCCCCTACAGCCTTTATAACATTTTTCCCTACACCCTTTATAACATTTTCCCCTACACCCTTTATAACATTTTCCCCTACACCCTTTATAACATTTTCCCCCAAAAAACAAGAAACTTTTTTAAATCGTCCCCCCTCACAAATCTGGGGAACTGGTTTAATTCTTAAACTTAAGTAACCATTCTTAAATGCCTCTGCAACGTTGGACCAGAAAACATTAAAGATGTCTCTGCAAACTCCGGCCTTGGAATATTTCAAGTTTACTGCAATAAGAAGGAACTTTAGATCAAGACCATGATCAGGATTATGTTTTTTTTTTTGTATTTTGTATTTACAGAAACAACGCATACCTGGCTCTTAGCGTACCAATTTTTTTTCTTATGTAAGAAACCTTTAAATGTTGTTTAAAGGAATTTAGTCTTTTCAACAAGCTCAAATTTTCCAATTCCTATATCTATCGAGCCTGATGGTGTAAATCTTAAATATTTCAAACTTAGATTATAAGCTCTAGCAGAATTAATAGTTTAAAACAACAAAGGTCTACGACATTGGGTTGTAAAGCTATAGAAGTTAGAAAATCAGAGGTTTGTGATTAAGACTCAATTCCTTTCTTTTATTATTACATGAACTTCATAAAGTCCCATTTATTTAAATTGGACATTTTGACTTTTATTTGATCCAAAAAAACTAACAAAATTCATAAAAAAATACAAATAATAATAATAATGTAATTATCTATATTTATAAAGATTTTTTTACAGTACGGTTTAGAGTGTAGAGTGTAGAGTGTAGAGTGTAGAGTGTAGAGTGTAGAGTGTAGAGTGTAGAGTGTAGATTGTAGAGTGTAGAGTGTATAGTGTAGAGTGCAGAGTGTAGAGTGTAGAGTATAGAGTGTAGAGTGTATTGAGCTTGTATAGTACATTTATGTAGTTATGCATAGCCTATATATTAGCATAAAGAAGGATATAAATATGCCACAATAAATCCTATTAGGAAATCCTTTCCTAAAGCTAAGGTAATGTTCAATGGTTTAGGATTATACGGCTTCATTGCAAGAAAATCTTAGAATTAAACTAATCTTTGGTCTAACATTTAGAGGCGACAGTTTTATCAGTTGTGATAGAGGTTAAGATAATGAAAGTTCAATTTTTGTCATAGATAAACTAGATAGGAATTAAACACTCGCTTTAAATTCAGTTGTTATAATCCCTATATTTCAACACTAAAATTTCAAAATATAAAATATGTTAAATCAAATAGACCAGATTTGAAATTGCAAAGTTTTTCACCTTATGTTTGCAAAGATGAAGGGATTCGAACATTAGAGTTTGTGGTAGATTTTTAATTCCTTTTAAAGGGAGTGACTGGCTAGGTATGTTATTTCAACTGAGAGTGCAGTCTTACCCTGTAGTTTATTGTAGAAATTTTTTACATTTTATGTCGTCGTTATTTAATAATTAAAAAAAACTAATTCTGAAAACGTATCCACCCCCTAAGTAGGAGTTTTGAACGTCGAATTTGCGCTCTAAGATTTCCAGATCATGTCAGATTTTTCAAGCATTGCCAGGCAGAGAAAATATCCTTGTTTTATGAGTGTAAGTATCTGGATTCATTTAACACGTTTTTACGTTCTATTATTGCTAAATAAGGTTTAAAAGATCACAAAGAGGCTTTATCCTGGAGGCCTGCTCTCAAGATTCGATTTTATTTAAATTATTCCATAAACCAGACGAAAAACTAAAACTCTTTAATCTGTTTTGAAGTTTACACATATTCACTCCATTTTAACACTGAAGGAAGAATTTCATTTTAGTTCCTCTAGCACGCACCTCTGACCATTTAGTAAAAGTAAATTCAACCTTAAAGTCTGATCGCGTCAACCTTGTTGCCCCGGCTAGTCCTATTGAGTGTTTGCTTTATTTACCCGATGTCCAGGCGATACAGTACAAACTGGGACCGGAAATGTTGACCTGGCTCGGAAATTCAATTGTACTACGGCTGCCCCTGCTAGTTTTGGTATAAGGATTCAAAACTTATTATTTGTTATCAGCATGGGAGATGTGTTTAAAAACAACTTATTTTGAACTTTTTTTGTTAAAACTGTTCTCTATTCATAATTTTAACTTTTAAATTAAAACTTTCTTCTGAACCGTACCCATTCAATCAGCATTCTTCTGTAAGTAAATTTGACGTAAGACGGAAATCTTTTATGTTTTTTTTTTCATAACCTTTTATTTATAAAAATGTTTAGAATTTCTAATTGTAACCGGTAAAACTGCGTTTCTCATACTTAAAACTCAAAAAATTAATTCTAGGGAAGCTACGAGGTTACAAAGTCGGTATTTTCTATTTGTCTAGTTCTCTGTGTGTGGAGTGAATTTTTGATATTTCATTTATTTAATATATTTAATATCCTTGGTTTAGAACCTTGCTGAAATATAAATGGCTGTTGTTTGTTTGTCAAACATTGATATTCTGATCAGCATCCTTCTCCTCCTACACAGCTCATAATATAATAACAGATACTCATTCTACTACATTTCATCTCATTCCACTACATTTCATCTCATTATACTACATTTCATCTCATTCTACTACATTTCATCTCATTCTACTACATTTCATATCATTCCACTACATTTCATCTCATTATACTACATTTCATCTCATTATACTACATTTCGTTCTCATTACACTACATTTAATCTCATTCTACTACATTTCATCTCATTCCACTACATTTCATCTCAATACACTACATTTCATCTCATTATATTACATTTCATCTCATTCTACTACACTTCATCTCATTCAACTACATTTTATCTCATTATATTACATTCCACTACATTCATTACATCTCATTATACTACATTTCATCTCATGATATTACATTCCACTATATTTCATCTCATTATTCTTCATTCCACTACATTTCATCTCATTATACTACATTCCACTACATTTCATCACATTCCACTACATTCTATCTCATTCTACTACATTCCACTACATTTTATCTCATTCCACTACATTTCATCTCATTCTACTACATTCCACTACATTTCATCTCATTATACTACATTCCACTACATTTCATCTCATTCCACTACATTTCATCTCTTTCTACTACATTCCACTACATTTCATCTCATTATACTACATTCCACTACATTTCAGCTCATTCCACTACATTTCATCGCATTATACTGCATTCCACTACATTTCAGCTCATTATAAAACATTTCACTACATTTAATCTCATTATACTACATTCAACTAAATTTCATCACATTATACTACATTCAACTACATTTTATCACATTATACTACATTCAACTACATTTCATCTCATTCTACTACATTCCGCTACATTTTAGCTCATTACAAAAATTTTCACTACATTTCATCTCATTATACTACATTCCACTACATTTCATCTCATTATACTACATTCAACTACATTTCATTAAATTATACTACATTTCACTACATTTCATCTCATTATACTACATTCAACTACATTTCATCACATTATACTACATTTCACTACATTTCATCTCATCATACTACATTCAACTACATTTCATCTCATTATACAACATTCAACTACATTTTATCACATTATACTACATTTCACTACATTTCATCTCATTATACTACATTCAACTACATTTCATCTTATTATACTACATTCAACTACATTTCATCACATTATACTACATTCCACTACATTTCATCTCATTATACTACATTCCACTACATTTCATCACATTATACTACATTCCACTACATTTTATCCCATTATACTACATTCCACTACATTTCATAACATTATACTACATTTCATTACATTTTATTCTCTACATTATATTCTAATTTCTATATTATTTTATTACATTTTATTCCCTACATTATAATCTAATTTCTATACCATTTTGCTACATTTCTTTCCCTACATTATAATCTAATTTAATTTGATTGAATCCATTTTATTCTATTTTGTTTCTTATTTTATTCAATTTCACTACGTAATTTTCTAATGTTTTCTTTATTTTAGTCAACTTTTTGAAATTTTATTTAACATTAATCATTTTCCTAAGGTTTTACTGGATTCTACTTAAATTTATTAAAATTCCTATAGTTTTAAAATATAACTAGATTTATTAAAATGAATAAAATACAAACAATTCATTCACTCAAAAATTAAAAATCAAATTTTATTCTATTTTATAATATTAGTTTTGCAAAAGTTTTCTTAGGCTTAAAGTTTGAATCCGCTTATATATTTTGTACAATACCTTCATAAAGAAATTACATAGTTCCAGACTGCTACCTTTACAGAGATCTCACATAGTACTGCTACCTTTATAGGGATCTTACATAGATTCAGACTGCTACCTTCATAGAGATCTCACATAGTTCCAGACTGCTACCTTCATAGAGGATGGGCGGATTTTTGGTAATGTCAATTTGGTAATGACAATTTGGTAATGACAATTTGGTAATGACAATTTGGTAAGGTAACAATTTGGTAACGACAATTTGGTAATGACAATTTGGTAAGCTCACAAAAGTGACAATTTGGTAATGACAAATTGGTAACAACAAAAAAGTGGCAATTTGGTAATGACAATTTGGTAAGCTCACAAAAGTGACAATTTGGTAATGACAATTTGGTAACAACAAAAAAGTGACAATTTGGTAATGACAATTTGGTAAGCTCACAAAAGTGACAATTTGGTAATGACAATTTGGTAAAAAAAGTGACAATTTGGTAATGACAATTTGGTAACAACAAAAAAGTGACAATTTGGTAATGACAATTTGGTAACAACAAAAAAGTGACAATTTGGTAATGACAACTTGGTAAGCTCACAAAAGTGACAATTTGGTAATGACAATTTGGTAACAACAAAAAAGTGACAATTTGGTAACGTCATAAAAGTGACAATATGTAAAATTGTTTAATTTTTAGTAATATTTTCAATTAAAGATAATTGATTCTAGGAATCTTTTGTTTTTGCACAAAAGTAATGCTCCAAAAATAATTGTAAAATTCACAATATTTTCTAAAAACCACGTTTCAATCTCAGTCGTGTCATATACTGCAAGAAGAGGAGACTTGGATCATGAATTACTTATTCATTATCTCTTCTAGGGTGGGAAAATGTTACAAGATTCAGAAAGTTTTAAATGCTACAACAAGAACGGACTTTATGAGTGCATTGATTTTAAGAAAAGTAAATCAAGTTGTCCTAAAACTTTAACCTACAATGAGAATACACAAGTTGCCCAAGTCTTTGGCAATCACAACCATGACAGCACAAGACACGCCTTTATGGATGTTGTCAAGGCAATGCTGTCCAATGCTGCAGCCAACCCTGATATCCCAACTAGGAAGATTATGATCAGCTCGGCCCCCCAAGCCCATCCTAGCCGCAGCGCTCGGCCCAAAAAAAGTCTTAACCTAACCTAACCCAAAATAATGAGAGAAACAGCACATTATCAAACTTTTAATAGGCCGCAGCGCTCGGCCCCCTATCCCATCCTAGCCGCAGCGCTCGGAACAGAAATTGTCTTAACCTAACCTAACCCAAATTAATGAGAGAAACAGCACATTATTAAACTTTAAATAGGCCGCAGCGCTCGGCCCCCTATCCCATCCTAGCCGCAGCGCTCGGCCCAGAAATTGTCTTAATCTAAACTAACCCAAAATAATGAGAGAAACAGCACATTTTAAACTTTTAATAGGCCGCAGCGCTCGGCCCCCTAGCCCGATCGTAGCCGCAGCGATCGGCCCATAAATTGTCTGAACCTAACCTTACCCAAAATAATGAGAGAAACAGCACATTATTAAACTTTAAATAGGCCGCAGCGCTCGGCCCCCTAGCCTATCCTAGCCGCAGCGCTCGGCCCAGAAATTGTCTTAACCTATTCTAACCCAAAATAATGAGAGAAACAGCACATTATTAAACTTTTAATAGGCCCCATCGCTCGGCCCCCTAGCCCATCCTAGCCGCAGCGCTCAGCCCAGAAATTGTCTTAATCTAACCTAACCCAAAATAATGAGAGAAACAGCACATTAATACACTTTTAATAGGCCGCAGCGCTCGGCCCCCTAGCCCATCTTAGCCGCAGCGCTCGGCCCAGAAATTGTCTTAACCTATCCTAACCCAAAATAATGAGAGAAACAGCACATTATTAAACTTTTAACAGGCCGCAGCGCTCGGCCCCCTAGCCCAATCCTAGCCGCAGCGCACGGCCCAGAAATTGTCTTAACCTAACCTTACCCTAAATAATGTGATAAACAGCTAATTCTTTTGTTATCAACAAATTGTCACTTTTTTGTAGTTACCAAAATGTCATTACCAAATTGTCACTTCTTTGAAGTTACCATATTGTCATTTCCAAATTGTCACTTTTGTGAGCTTACCAAATTGTCATTACCAAATTGTCACTTTCTTGTTGTTACCTAATTGTCACTTTTGTGAGCTTACCAAATTTTCATTACCAAATTGTCGTTACCAATTTGTCCTTACCAAATTGTCACTATTGTGAGCTTACCAAATTGTCATTACCAAATTGTCGTTACCAAATTGTCACCCTACCAAATTGTCATTACCAAATTGTCATTACCAAATTGACATTACCAAAAATCCGCCAATCCGCTATGAAGGTAGCAGTCTGGAACTATTTGAGATCTCTATGAAGGTAGCAGTCTGAATCTATGTAAGATCCCTATAAAGGTAGCAGTTTGAATCTATTTAAGATCCCTACGAAGGTAGAAGTTTGAATCTATGTGAGATGTCTATGAAGGTAGCAGTCTGAATCCGCCCGTCTCATAGAGATCTTACATAGATTCAGATTGCTTACCTTTATAGAGATCTTACATAGTTCCAGACTGCTACCTTCATAGAGATCTCACATATATTCAAACTGCTACCTTTATAGAGATCTTACATAGTTCCAGACTGCTACCTTTATAGAGATCTTACATAGTTCCAGACTGCTACCTTCATAGAGATCTCACATAGATTCAGACTGCTACATTCATAGAGATCTCACATATATTCAAACTGCTACCTTTATAGAGATCTTACATAGTTCCAGACTGCTACCTTTATAGACATCTCACATAGATTCAGACTGCTACCTTTATAGAGATCTTACATAGATTCAGACTGCTACCTTTATAGACATCTCACATAGTTTCCGACTGCTACCTTCATAGAGAACTTACATAGATTCAGACTGCTACCTTTATAGGGATCTTACATAGATTCAGACTGCTACCTTCATAAAGATCTCACATAGATTCAGACTGCTACCTTCATAAAGATCTTACAAAGATTCAAACTGCTACCTTCATAGAGATCTTACATAGTTCCAGACTGCTGCATTTAAAGAGATCTCACATAGATTCAGACTGCTACCTTCTATTTACAACGACATCCTAAGGCCCTCTATTGGAACGGTACGAAATGAAAAAAAAATAATCTAAACTAAATGCCAAATGATTTTTGTAAGTCTAAACAAAATATTTTATTTTAAGTATTTTAAATTTCTTTGAAAAGCCATAATAGAACTATGTAAATTTGTATGCTTTATAGATGGGACCATATAAAAAAGTCTCTAAACTTTTTAATCTAATGTTGTTTTCTTTGTGCGATTAATGATTTGATCTAATTTTTCAAAACATAAAAGTTTCAATTTGACCCGCATGACACAAGTTAAAATCAAACAGTGTTTGTATAATTAAGCATCAATGAGAAAGTAATTTTTGGAAAAGTTTTGAATAAAACTTTAATTAATAATTTAAACCAGACTTAAATTATTTGGATTTAAATGTTTATAATTCATTATTAAAATACAGCTAACATTTTTAGATTTTAAAGGAATTTTCAACTTTTTGAGAACATTTTCTTGATCAGGATCATAACTAAACTTAAGATACCTTTACAAAATGTTCCTAAGAACATCCAAAACTTTGTTTTAATTGTTTTTAGTAAAATTCTCAAATCTTAAAAAAACGTATTTGAGAATTTAAACAAAGTACAGATTCACATATCCAAATCCAAACACATTTGTTTGTCATTAGTTTTTCCAGAAAGATATTGTTTTGCCTTTCATAAAAATAAAATATAAGGTCAATTTTTTCAAAAAGAACTGCATCACAGTCAAGCACCATTCAATGATTCGATTCTTGACTTTTTTATATTTATATTTTATTTAAAACTACCTTTTTAGTTTTAGCGAACACTCCCTTGAATTGTAAAATGTAATAAATGTAAACGTTATTTATATTTGCAAGCTGCGCATTCTTAGAAGAAAATTATAGTTCTGTTTTCGAAACAATTTGAAATAAACAATCCAGGCTTTGTTTTCATTTGTATTTGAAATTGTATATTTTTTTACGTTGAGACTAAATTTCAAATAAACAATCCAGGCTTTGTTTTCAGTAATATTTGAAATTGTTAATTTTTTTACGTTGAGACTAAATTTGAAATAAACAATCCAGGCTCTGTTTTCATTTGTATTTGAAATTGTATTTTTTTTTTACGTTGAGATTAAATTTCAAATAAACAATCCAGGCTTTGTTTTCATTTGTATTTGAAATTGTATATTTTTTTACGTTGAGATTAAATTTCAAATAAACAATCCAGACTTTGTTTTCATTTGTATTTGAAATTGTATTTTTTTTTTTACGCTGAGATTCAATTTCAAATAAACAATCCAGGCTTTGTTTTCATTTGTATTTGAAATTGTTTATGTTTTTTTACGTTGAGACTAAATTTGAAATAAATTGAGTCTAATCCCTTTATTCTTTGCATCCTGATGGTTTAAATCTTTAATAATTCACATTTAGACTATTTGGTTTAACAGAGTTCCTAGTTTTAAATATTTCAGGTTTGCGACAATGGGTTGCATATAGGGATTAGTAAATCAAAGTTTGTGGCAGGCTCATTTTCTTTATCAAGTTATTTTACCATCTCGGGGTCAAAGGAAATCTTTAAAATGTTGGAATACGTAACCTTTTTCGCTTAGTATTTAATATCACAGAGATCCAGTCAACCTAAATGTACACAAATCATGCTTGGTTCACAATACCGTGTACATTGGACAAGCCGGTTCCTATAGTTTCAGTAGAAGTAATTATTTCCATTTACTGATAGGCCGATTGAAGAATTCATATCTCTGATTGGATAATGAGATAGATAGGAAGATATATGTTAACGCCATACAATTTCTATTGGTTCAGAATAGACAACAAACACATGACTGAACCCTGATTGGATCAGGCGCTAATGAACTCGGCATACATGAGTGTGGAAACAGTTTTTGTTCAGGTTCGGATTATACAACTCTGATCGGTTTAATAATTGTTCAAATTCAAAGCAACAAATCCATTTTATCCTTTAAACATTGTTCAACATTGTATTTAAAATAGAACCTAATATATTTACATGAACGAAAAATGAATTATGTTTTGTTGAAAATAATAAATAACTCTGATGATATTTATGTTTAGTTCACGACAAACCACAATACAATTAATACTTTATTAACCCTAGAGATTTAACTTTTAATAATATCAAGTCAACGACCTCAGGTCATCTGACTTTGGGACCATAACAATTTCTCAATATTCAACTTCGGGGTTTGAAACCAAACAGTACGATTTTGTCGTTTCCAAAATTATAAAAATAGTTGATAGTTTTGTTTTCAAAAATCAATCATCTAAACGGATTTTCAAATCGAAAACGGTCGCATTAAAATCCATGGCTGTCAAGGTCTTCATAAAATAAACCCCAGCAGACATTATTTTATTATATATGACTTTTGAAATCAGGTATTACACTGCAATCTCTTAACGAAGACGATCTCATATTCGTGTCACTCAATTCCCACGTTCTATTTTAATTCTTGCCCATCTTTTTTTTAAATTGTGCACATTTTCTCTTTGTATACAGTGTAAAACAAAAACAAACAGAAAAGTTCGCGGATTTAATCAAATAAAATTTCGTGGATTTTCAAAATTTAATGACAATCAAATTTTGTTGGAGGCTAATATTTGAAAATTTGACCGTCCATAAACCTTCCATGGGGTCATTGAAGTCCCGTACTAAATTTGGGCCCTCCATTCATCCTGTAGCATGAACGATTTACAATGGTACCCTTTAAACCTTGGTTTGATTAATTAAAAAATACAATTCATAGATTTTGCTTCTTCACAACAGAAATTGTTTTAAATTAACATATCGTTATTTCGTTATTAAACTCTCCCAGAAACGTGAAGTAAAAAACTTTAATATTTTGATAAGACCAAAATTAACATTTTTTTAACATTGGTTTAACACAATAGTTTAATACAAATATCTTCAAAATAGGAAATGCGATGTTTAAAATAAAAAAAAAAGATTTCGATATTTTATTATACATTCAATATAATGTTGATAACAAACATATGGGACATTTTGTAAACTAAAGAAAGGAAAAAAAAATTAAACATTATCTTTATTTCATTTATCATTTTATCTTTTATGATTTTATAGATAAGTTTTGAAAACTTTATCCCTCTCCTCTTTATGAACCATGGCTGCCATCTAAATCAGTTCTTTGTCTCAAGTCTGGCTTCTTTAAACTCATACCAGCAATAACTTTAATAAGGATTCATATTTTTGTAAGATTTAAAAGTTGTGTGCAAGCATATTGCAACTAAAATCCTTTTACATTTTCACAACAGATAACGGAAGTTTTAGGAACTAAAACGTGTCTTAAGCTTTGATAGTACCAAACATGTTTTCAAAATTATGTGAAGATTTGTTTTAAAATTTCAATTATATATAATCCGGGTTGATTAATGATGACCGAGTTTTTGCCTCAAACTCAAAATATATCTCTTTAACCTGAAAGAAAAAGCCTTCAATATTTCGATCTAACAGAATTCATAGTTTGAAAAAAAGGTCTTTGACTTGCAATTGTTGTATTTTCACCTTCAATCATCTCAGAGCAATGAATCAAACCCATTTATTTTATAGATAATGATACCTACTACGTCTAATTACTTTGTCAGGTTGGACCTTTGTATAATGCACTATCTTTGTAACCTGATACTTTCATATATGGGACTAATCTTATATTTGGATTCAATCCTGATATTACTCATCATCTTGGTAACCTGATATTTTCATACATCGAGTCGATTCTGCTTTCTAATTTCGAATCCACTCTAATGTTACTTATAATCGTTGCAACCTGATAACACCCTCTCTCTCTTTATATAAACATTTCATGCATGTATTTATTTATACATCATTGTACATTACAGCATTATATTATGAGATTATGTACTTTAACGTTATAATCAATACAGATGAATCATGATCTTTTTACAACATGATTCTCAACTTGATCTTTAAGAATATGATCAGTTGATATATTATTACGTACAGATAGGATCATTATGTTGATTAATCCTTCAACTATTTCTTGATCCTCTGTTTTCCAGGTTCGTTGGATAACGCGCTCCTTCATCTTCTGGAGCAGGTCCCAGACCTGGTTATACAAGCGAGATATAACAACATCTCTACTTGCATTTGGGTAGAGATCAAACTCCCTTTCCCATGCTAACCCCGTGTCCCACAGTTTATCATCAGGGACCACTGGTGGTTGACTAGAGCTTGCATTCTTATGCATGCTGGCACTGAATGCTTGTATCTGTTCTGATATCTCGCCCAGGAAGTTGTACATCTCTCTCATCATCTCCTTCGGTCCGTTGGCCATCAAATCCTCATCATGTCCATCATCAGGTGTCAGTCCGTGTGCTTGGTTCATCATTGGTTCTTCATCATTGCTCGTATTCATGGAAGCTCTCTGTAAGCTGTGCTAGTAGTACGAGGCCCGGAACGATAGTGGAAGACGGACGGCTGTATATGCGTGTCTTCTCTTCTAAGGTTCAGGCTGTACTGAATCTCATCCCGTTGTATCTAAGGGACTGTTCACTCTTATTGAGATCAGTCTAAGATACAACAATACAAGCTGTGTTAAGAAAGATAAGATGTTATATTAAGACATGTTTGAATAAGGTAGTATTGTACAAATATTTTCATGTAGGGTGTCCAAATAAACACTGGAATTTAGTGACAACTCTTAAACCCTCTTTAATCTTTACAACCTTTTTCTTGTGAAAACATCTGTTTGTTATTAGCCCATAACAAATAATAATCACAGACCACTTAGTCTTAGGATTTCCAAATTATAGTTTGAAGCTTTTCTCAAAATTTGATGAAGACATTAATAAATTTTCCCGGATTACGACAAATACGTTTATTTTTTCTTATTACAAACCTAGCGCTTACTTGGGAAATTTCCTGTTTTTCGTCAGAATGAAGAAAGGGTAGATCACATGATATGAGAGTTGTCGGCCTATCTCTTCTCGGATTACTTTCTTAATCTCTGACTGATAATGTTAAAAGGAAATGATAAAAAATATGAGCTTATAATTTTCAAGAGATCATTTTGGTTAACCCAATGTTAAACTTTTTTTCAATCTTTAAACTCTATAGAGGCTGGGGGGTCTGCATCTATGTATAGACTGGGGGGTCCCCTCCCCCTCCCCCTAGAAAAAGGCCATAGAGAATAGATATTGGGTTCGCAAGCATTTTCATTGTTCATAGCCCAATTTTGCAAGGCCACCAACTTTTGTAGTTTGTGTGCTAGGGAGGGTTGAAAAAATGCATAAAAAAGGTCCAAAAAAGTAAAAAAGTATTTTTTTGATCAAAACAAATATCAAAGTGTGTAACATGTCTCTAAATCCATTTTCAAGGGCTTTTCAAAAATATAGTTTTTAGATCTGTAGCTTTAGTCATACAAATGTTATGGACTATTTTAAATTTTTACACAGACCGGACTTTTTACCACCCTGTACCTATGTCAAAAATGACAGTGGTAGGGCTAAACAACTAAAGGGGGTCGCCGAACGCCCCCCCCCCGCCTGTTTAGGATTAAGTTACACGAGGAACTGCAACTGAAAATAATCAATTTTCAAAGATACAAGAATGGATATATTTATTCTAGATAATAAAATTTAGAATCAGGTTGTGAATCTGACTTGTAATTGCATATGCAGTATCTTTTATAAAGGTTTTAATAAAAATAGATATGGCGAAAATCTTTGAAAATTCTCACCTTGGATTTTTCATCCGTTAAAAACATAATATGAAGAGGAGTGCCTTCACTAAATAAAATTTAAAAAGTAAAAAAAAGAAGAATTTAAAAATTAAGATGAAAAGTAAAATTTTCACATGCGTATTTTTTGTTATGAAATTAAAAAGTAATCATCAGTTTCACTTAATGGCATTTTTTTACGTAAAATAGATTTGTCCATTGTTTAGAGTTTGATTAGTCATTTTGAGGGGACTTACGAAAAGTGACATGTTTCGTGGGACACCCTGTTATACCTGTGTTCTAGGAGGGATCTAGAGAATAAACGGAGATTCTTGAGAATTTTGGGAACAGTCCCATCATTTTCAGGTTTTATGTTAGAGAGAATTATGCTCATGTGGATATAAGCATCATCTATAATCCTTATAATCATAATATCTTGTAATCTTTATAATCTATATAATCTTTATAATCTTTATAATCTTTATAATCTTGATAATCTTTATAATCTATATAATCTTTATAATCTATATAATCGTTATAATCTTTATAATCTATATAATCTTTATAATCCTTATAATCTTTATAATCTTTATAATCTTTATAATCTTTATAATCTGATAATCTTTATATTTTTTTATAATCTTTATAATCTTTACAATCTTCAAAAGCATAAATCTAAATATATAAAACTCTTCGCTCATAAAGCATTATATGTTTTATTATATGTTTGTAATAAATATAAATATCCCTTGTATAGTATCCTAAAACTTATAAATATATTTTGATTCAATGCGCTGACCGCTCCACCGGTGAGAGCTATATCACAGTGAATTTTTATAACACGTACTGCCAAGGTGTGAATCTGCAGCTCCATCACTCTCAAGTGGTCCAAGAGAGTTTAGTGTTTATCCAAGACTAAAGAAACTGTTCTTCGTAATGCTGCAGGGAAAGTGGTTGCTCAAATGTGTAGGGCTGCACTTCCAGCGGACTGTATTCAAGGGGTAGGGAGGATGTTTAATCGAAAATCGCGCTTACTTGTTTAGCACGAGCCCTCCTCCATGTCCATTTAAAATCATCCTTAATGTCCAGTTACAACAAGAAGATGAGAAACTGTTAATAGTCAACAGTCTAGGACTGTTATTTAATGTGACCCACCTTGTCCTTCCTGGAACACCGAAACCTAGAAGTAATAAGGAGTGTGGAAGCAAAGGAGGATATAGGAGACAGTACAACCTAGCGTTGGGCACGTTCCTGGTGGAACGATTGTTCTTTCCCAAGAACAAACTGAACGATAAAGAACGATCCCATTGTTCTGAAAAAAAAACGAATACTTAGAAGGCGTACTTGGAAATATTGGAATGATTAGTAAAAGAACGGAACGGAACGGAACGGGAATTTCTTGAAAAGACGGTTAAAATCGTTAATGTGTTCTTGTTATCAAGAACTCGTTCTAAGTTGGGAACGCATTTTAAATCAGGAATGTATTCTAAATCCTCTAGAAATAGTTAAAGATTTTTTTATATAATTACCTGACCCCCCTCCCCTCCCCCACTTTAAACCCGCCCTTTCCCAGTCTCTGCTAAAATGACAACACTCAGACAACACA